>NW_024466511.1:0-1222 GCF_017591425.1 Ochotona curzoniae
TTCATTACCCAAATACTATAATCACCTTAAATGAAAAGCCACAATATATTATCAACAACAGGAAGAAAAATAGGAATTTACAATGCCAAGAACTTAAATAGCATACTAATAGATACGTAAGTCTCTATTACAATTACTGTACATTCCCTTAAATTAAAAGCCACAAAACAAAATATATAACAAGAAAAAGATCAATTAAAAATTCCATGAAGTTAAATAACGTGCCACTGAATGACTATATATCAGCTCTCATTTAATTCATTCCTTAAATTCCTAGAACTCATGCTTTACATGTTTCTCATTGTTGATAAGAGGCTTTATAACAAGTGTTTTGAATTCTGTATTCCCATTTTCTCAATGTCTTCCTCAGTTAACTCAGGTTGGCCAAGGCTCTTGCTCCTTTGGAGGGGAGTCCTCAGTAATATTCACTGTGCCATTGTCTCTTCTTTTGCTCTAGTCATTGTACTTCTTGGGGCAGGTTTCTAAGCTGTGTCACCCACAGGTCTACAGTTTGATTTTACGTATTGTGGTTGGTACACAGCTCTTTGTTTCCAGTCACTTGTGCCATGCACTCCAGTGAGTGCTTCTCCCACACGGGTGCAGAATCCCAAAGCTTTGGGCTGTCTTTGACTGCTTTCCCAGGCCACAAGCAGGGAGCTGGATGGGAAGTGGAGCCGCCGGGATTAGAACCAGTGCCCATATGGGTTCCTGGCATGTTCAAGGTGAAGACTTTAGCCACTAGGTCACGCCGCCGGGCCCTGGCCAGGACAATTTAGCCGGAGTTCCTAGCACTGCATCTCAGCCAACCCTGACACTCCACATGCTGCTTTAGAGCCACATTGTCTTGGCCACAGCCACCGCCCCAGAAGAATAGGCAAACATGGCGGACATGCCTGGTGCTCCAGGGCATAGTAGCCTTGGCTATACATCTCCCTTATCCCTTACCTTATGAATCTGTAGCATGTCTGCCCAGTCTGCAGCTCCAGTGCCAGGCGATCTGGGCTATGACCCTGTTATTCACACACAGCTGCTCTCTCAGCAGTCACTCCTGGGTAGGGGCTGCTGGGCTGGCCACTAGCCCGCAAGTCCCATCACTATGCACGCTGCTCCAGGGTGGAACCACTCTGTCCCAGCCCTCCTGCATGGCACTCTGCCTGTGTTCCAGGGCAACACCTGAACAAGCGCCTACACTGCCTCTACCACTCCTGCCCTGTCCCCTGCT
>NW_024466512.1:1347500-1390000 GCF_017591425.1 Ochotona curzoniae
GGCTGCAGGTCAGCCGGGGAGGAAGGGATTCGAGATGGGGACAGACTCCGAATTTCCTGGTAATTGGGGAGAGCTTCGCTGGGCCCTTTCTGTCACTCAGCTGCTTGTGAACGACCTCGGTAATGAATTGGAATGCCTTTTACCAGGGCCTGGGAGACCACAGGCCACTGAAGTTTTATGCTTTCCAATTACACTAAAGGAGTCTCCACAGTGGGCCCCGGCCTGGAGCACTGCTGTGCTTGCCACACGTGGTGCCGCCTCCTGGGGTGGCAGACCACCGGGCCGCAGGTCCACAGGGAGCGCGTGGCCTGCCGGGCTCTGGTCCCTGCAGGTGTCAGCAGGTGTCTGCGCTGGGTAACTGCACGGAGTTTGTTTAGCTCTGGCTTGTGCTTGCATGTGCGCACACAGCGTGAACGTGGGAAGAGCAGGCCAGAGTCCCAGGCTCAGGACAAAGACAAAGACTATTTACTGGAAACAAATGAATGGGATCAGGTGAAAAATATCTGTCGCTGCTTGTTCAGATTTAAGGCCTACAAATTTGCACGTTATTCCAATTTCCTGCGTGCACGGGGAGGTGCGAACAGCTTATTCACAGGCAGATTAATGCAAAAGAACTGAGGGGCCGTAAATCTGCAAGCAGTGACTTGCGCCGTCATGTAGGTGCAATGATTATCAAACTGGAATCAGGGCTCCGAGTAGCAGCTTAACACGGAGAAAATTTGCTTGATGGGAGCGTATTAAAGGCATGCTATCATATATCCATAGACTGTGACTAAATTTTATAGTTCATGAAGCATATTAGTATCACACTGTATCCCGGTGCATTCAAAAGGTGATTTCCATTTAGATGCTCATTTTTCATGAAGATAAATATGACATGAATCATAATTTCCCTGAAGTAAATATTACAAATAATAAAATACTCAGGCAGACAAGTTGAGAAGTGACGGTAATGTTTTCCATTTGTATGGTAAGTGCCGAACCTTGTGGCCTATCAGGTAACAAATTGAATGTTTAATCTTTCTCCATGCAGATGGAGGACGGCCGAGCGGTGTGGGTCCCCGCACACGCCGAGTCCTCTGGTGGCTCGTGCGGCTCAGCTTGCTGCCCGGGGAGGCCGACAGAGGGTGGTGGGAGCTTTGTCGAAATAGATCATGAGCATGAAGTTGTAAAATTGCAATTTACATCAAAAAGACTTGGAGGGAATGGGCAAATCTTAGGCATGCTAAAGACATAGCAAACATTTAGAGAGGCCTTTGTAAGCAATTTAAATATTGTTAGGGGAAGTGGCTGCACATTTGTGGAGCGTCCCTGTGGGAAAGAAAGAAATGGAACCCACCAGACGGTACACGGTTGGCTCGAATCGGAGGGACCGTCCCTTAGACCCCGGTGCAGTCACCCCACCGCTGGAGGGCACCTGGCTTCCTCTGGCAGGGGGCGAGGAGGGGGTGTGAGTCCAGCGCACACCCTCGGAGGGCTGGCCTCAGACCCTGGAGCGGCCCTGGGGCCCTGACCCCGCCACACTTGCTTCCCTGGACCCTCAGCGCAGAGTACGGACCTTCTGCCTGGGGTGTGCTCGTTCAGGCTCCAGTGGAGGGGTGCATGTTTGACAAAGCCCGACGATATTTGTGTGGCAAAAGTGCTGTTGTGTGCCCGGCGTGGTAGCCTAGTAGTTAAACTCCTTGCCTTGCATGTGCCAGGATCCCATTATTGATGCCGGTTCATGTCCCGGCTGCTCCACTTCCCATCCAGCTCCCTGCTTGTGGCCTGGGAAAGCAGTCGAGACGGCCCAAAGCCTTGGGACCCTGCACCCGCGTGGGAGACCCAGAAGAAGCTCCTGACTTTAGATCAGCTCAGCTCGGGCTGTTGTGGCCACTTGGGGAGTGAACCAGTGGATGGAAGATCTGTCTGTCTCCTTTTCTTTGTAAATCTGACATTCCAATAAAAAATAAATCAACTTTTAAAAACGTGTGTGAGTGCGAAGCTGCAGCGTGTGCCCTACAAGACGACACTACTAGCTAGCTCTCTGTTGAAGCGTTTCCGACATGAAAACCTTCCCGTCACCTGAGTTTTCAGGCAGCTCCCTGATCGGCTGGCCATCTGAGCTGCAACTGTGGCCACGTCAGGGTCGGGGCAGGCGCGTGCCACTGCTCTGCCACCCGAGCAGTTAGTGTGGGAGTGAGGGGAGGGTCCACGGCAGAGGCGGCAGAGGCATGGGGCCAGGGCGGCCTCTTGGATGTGGCATCTGTGTGGGTAAAGAAGTTAGGCGAGCTGCCTGCCCCCCCCCCTTTCCTCACCTACTCTCACATTGCCCGTAGGTGACCAGTGGACGGAAGGCTTGCTGCGTCTTCCCCAGCGCCTGAGGAGGCACAGGTGCTGCCCAGCACACCTGGCTCACGCCGCCATCATGGAGCCCCAGGGCAGAGCCCCTGGCCAGGGACGCTGTGCTGGACGGGCCAGCCGCAGCGTGAGGATGGGACAGCTTCCAGGGCCCTGCGGGGATGGGCGCTGGGTCCTGACCCGCAGGCCACGCGCAGTGGGATCTGCTTCCCCAGGTGGAAGCCCTCTGGTGGGGACAGGTGGGACTGCACCCCATGCCCCCAGCTCGGGCATGAACCCCTTGCACCCCAAGCTCCTGATGGACGCTGCCCTGGTGTGAAAGCAGTCAAGAGGGGGAGCCCAGGGTGTCCAGGGAATCTCTCCTGTGGGCTCCAAGCAGAGTCACAGCATCAGGCAATTGCTGCTGTCCAGGGCCCAGCCTGTGATGGTCAGTGCAGGTGACCTGCGTCCTTTGTGAAGAAGCGGGCAGACAGGGTATCCAGGCAGGGTCTTCCCAAGGTTGTCCCTGAACGGAGCAAGCCTCCTCCTGGGTTGCAGACTGTGGTGGGGGGGTGGCCCTTCCTCCCTCTTCTGGGAGGCCCCTCCTCTGGCTGGTGCACAGCCTTCCATGCGCTCCAGTGTTCCCTCCACTCACAACAGGATTTTGAAAATTCTCTACCTTTTTTGTGGTAATTGCAGAATCATAAAATATTTTAATTTCAAGGTTAGCGATTTTCTCTTGCATACTTAATTTATAATTAGCTGGTTTATAAACCTGTTCTGCGAATATAATTTTACTGTTGCCAAATGTTCTTCATGAATAATTAAGGACAAATCCCTATTTATCAAATTATTAATATACCTAATAGCCTTGTTTTCATAAACAATGCATTGGCCCTGGATTTACAGGGGCCTTCTCAGAGGGATCCCGTGTTGGGTTCCCACCGGCGCCTGCACAGAGGGACACAGAGGGCCGCTTGTGCCGGCTGATGTCACGGGCCAGGCCTTCTTTCCCCCACAAAGGCACAGGTATCGGTGGCCCAGGGGACACAGTGGTCATTCAGTGCGGGGACCGGGCCCCCTTGGCCTCAGGAACAATGCTGCTGTTTGTCTCTGCAGCTCCCAGGGCTAGCAGATGAAACCAGCCCTTTGCGCCTTCAAAGGATTGCACAGCCTGCCCCACAGCGAAGTCCCACCCCGAAGCCGCCGCCCCACGGCTTTCACCTGGGAGCTCGGCTCTGGGGTCCCCGGGATGGGGGGCACCCTGGCATATGAAGTGTTGGCCCGGGGCGCGGGCCGCCTCCATGCGCCCTGCACCCTTGCCATGCCGTCTGAGGTCCCACTGCCCTCCTGTGTCCCAAGATGAGGTCTCGACTCATGCCCACCCGTGGTCTGCACTCTTGGCACTGACTCAGAAACAGTGCCAACCCAGCGTGAGCGGGCTGAGCGGCCGGGTGTCGGCGGGCGTGGTGCTGTGTTCCGTGGCGGAGTGGGCTTATGGGCTGAGCTGCGTGTGCGTGGTGTGTGTGGAGGTGGATTGTCGTGTGCCAGGCCTAGAAGCAGCAGCCTGGGGAGAGATGGGGCTGGCGTGTGGGAGCCCCCTGGCCATGTGTGTGGCTCCATGTATGAGATGGGGCTGGCGTGTGGGAGCCCCCTTGCCATGTGTGTGGCTCCATGTGTATGATTCATTCCAGAGCAGTTTTAGTCCTCATAAAATATTCATTTTGGTTGTGCAGGCCCTGTAATTGCCATCTCTCACCCTGAATTATTTATACCTTGCACAGACTGACAAAGCTTTGCCGTACGGCCCTCGATGAATCAGAACCATGGATCTTTGCTGCCAACAGCATTCTAGTCTCACAAAATATGGCACCGGCGTCATCCTGGCCTGCCTCATCCCTAAATCCAGCCTTTCTTGTGCTGACATTTTCTTTCCTCTCCCATTGTCTTAGCCAGGTGGAAAGGTTGCCTGTTCCCCCGGAGCGGCAGCCTTCCGCGCGGGTGTGCGGCCGAGCGCCGTGCTGAGAGAACTTAATGCGTCTTTATCTCTCTCACTTTCTTGCGCTCGGTAAGAAGACAGCACCCCGGCTCACTTTAGGGCCATATATTATACATTAGCGGGAAAATGATGCAAATAGTCCTGAAGACTCTTCAAACAGAGTGCAGATCAGGCCGCTTGTCACAGAAACAGAAAATAGAGCTGCGTGCAAAGTGGGGCCCTGTCCCCCACTCCCGGCGGCGGGCTGCTGCTGAGGGTCCCAGGGCGGCCGGCCTTGTATGGGCTGCTTTGTGGGCCAGGGAGCCGGGGAGCTCCTGCTTTCCAGAGCCTAAATGCCTCCATTCACCACCTGCGCTGCCCCAGTGGCGTCTCCTGGTGGTTCTGCTTTGCAGTATTCAAACTTCTGCTTCCCGGGGGGGGGGGGGGGGGGGTGGGAGGGCGCACACGGCCCCCTGCTTCTCCATCGCGCAGGCCCTCCCTCACGCTTCCCTGTGCCTCGCCCGACAGGATGGAGAGAATGGAGGGTGTGTGTGTGTGTACACGCGTGTGTGCTCACAAACAGCTGTAGGAAGTGTGCCGGCCTGGGAGGGCTGGCTGGCAAGATGATGGCCCAGCCCTCCCCAGCGCCCTCCTGGCCCCGCAGCGAGGCCCAGCGGGTCCCGGGCCGAGACATGAGGACCTGCAGAGATGCTCGGAGGAGATGGCGTACCCTGGAGGTGCAGGTGCGGGGAGACAGTCCCGCGTGGTGGCTCCCGTGGCTGCGCAGCGAGCAGGATTTAACACCTTGGTCCTTCCCTGAGCCACAGAAAGGGACTAATTTATGGCTCCTGGCTCACCAACAAAGGGAGGTGAAGGCAGAGGGCCCGGTGCCGGTGCGAGTAATGGATGACCTGTACACACATATCTTGTGTATGTTGACATGCAGCAGTAATGAAGTTAAGACTTTGCACACATGTGCCCCTCATTAAGCTGCATTACCTGCATTAAAACTAGTAATTGCCACTCGGAGCTGTGCCCCCATTAATCATTTATAATGTTTTAATAAGTTTTCAATCAGGACGGGAAAGGCCCAGGTCCGACGCCGATGTCCTTTCTGCATGCACGGGCTTGATTTAAAATGTGGTGTTCTGTATTAATAATTCAGTTGGTGAAGATGATGGCTCCCAATTAAGCAAGCACATGTGGATGATAGGGGCGTCGGGAAGGGGTGGAGGTGGACGCAGGGAGAGGCCGGCGCCGGGTCCTCCCCTCTTGGAGACCGGAAGAGAAGACCAAGCAAACCCGGAGCCCGTGGACGGCGCGTGTTCTGAGGGAGCCCCGCGGCAGCTGCAGGAAAGCCAGAGGCCGGGACGGCGCTCCCAGACGCGGCGCACCCAGAGGCGGGGAGAGGTTGGGAACCCCAAGTTGGGATAAGCACAGGCGCTTAATCTCCACCCAACCTGTGAATGTCTCCCCTGGAGCTGGCAACAAGTCACGGGGGTACCTCTGATGGGAGCCAAGTGGTGCTGGCATTTTTCTTAAATAAGGAGCTTTGTGATCAGAGCTGGCAAATAGAGCAGTGTCCAGAGGGAGTGAGGAGGCTGTTTTAATGAGCCCACAGCGAAAGACAAAATACAGACTGATTGACAGGGCGAGTGATCTGCTGGGGGAAGTAATGGCAGTGCCGCGTTGCCCATTAGAAATGGGGAAGCAGGTACAGGAGGAGGATGAAAGATAGGCATCCGCCCGGCGTGGAAGCAGCACCGCACGCGCCTGTGCTGTGCGGTTGACTCCTCGTAAACAGATAACCTTATAAAAACCATCATGAAATAGCAGCAGTGGTTACAGAAAATACTAAGCACAGGCTGACAGGCAGCAAGCGGGGCACTGGCGAAGCGCGCGGCTCCGGGACGCGCCTCATCTGCACGCGTCTACCTGGGTTTTACTTATCTGAACACATTAAAAAAAACCACCCAGCAAAGTTGCGCGTGAGTGCGAGGCGTCCCTCTGAGCAGGGTCTGTGGCGGAGGGGATACTGAACTGGCCGGCAAAGCCATTAAACCCCATCTCATCTCTTTGGCATCATTTTAATGAGAATCATCGCCTGAGAGGAAGATCGTGCTATCTGTAAGTGCCTCTTGACAGCCGCCGCTGAAATTGCGATGAAAAGAAAAACCATTATAGCAGAAATTTTGCGATAAGGTTCTTTGGAGGGACGGTGCTGGGGCCGCACGTGGCTCCAGACCGCGAAGGGTTAATTTTCTAAACCTAATAATGTTCGATAGTGAGGTATTTGTCAGGAGATAAAGAAGTGATAGAATCTGGGAAGTGGGTCCCTTGGCGATTGTAGTACAAATATTGTTAATGCGGTGTGGTTACCGCGGCAAGGGAAGTAAAACAGCTCAGTCCACTGGAGACGGTCTCCGCGGCTCCAGCGCCGGGCTCCCCCCCAAGGCCGGCGTCGAACCGGGAGTCAAGCCTTGGCCGGCTCCGAACCCTCACACGTCTGCATTGACCTGGGAGCCGTCGTCGTGTGTGAGCCGGGGGACTGCCTCCCGTGCCCACCAGGCCCGACTCGGCACATCTGGCCGCGGCCCTCCCCGCCCGCTCCCTCGTGACGCCATGCAGTGTCCGGGGGACCCGCCATGTGAAGTGTGCAAGAATTTAATAAGTCTGGTGTTAAAGCAATTTGTCACGGCATACTTGAAGAATAAATCAGAGCACTGGAGCAGGCTCTCCCCCCTCCGATGGCGTCGGGGAACACGGCCGGGACGGCTGGTGGCGGGGGTGAGAGCAAGGTGAGAGGCCGGACAGGCCTTCGCTTTGGAAATCCGATACGTATTGACCTGTGTGCTATCTGGGAGCTGGGATCTGATGTCGGCAGAGCGGCGTCCTGTACAGGAACTGCTCATTACGGCTTCTCCGAGGGAAGCACATTGTCTCCCAGGCGCCCAGACCCAATCGGCCAGAATGGCTCAGGAATCAATACCGCCTCCGCTGATGGCCAGGCGTGCGCGTTGCAGCTGCGCCCACCGCTTGCAGGGGCTTCCCAGTAATTAGCGGGGACCTGGAGGAAGCACTCCATGGCTTCCCTCTCATCCGTCAGCGAAAAGTGTCTTGGAGGCCCTACCTGTTAATCTGACTCTTAACTGTTTCCTGCCGACGACACTGGTCCCCCGCTCTCCTCCGGCATCCCTTGTCTCCAGGAAGCGCCCTCTCTGGGCTCAGGGACGTGGGAGTGAGTGAGGAGAGCCCCCCGGGGTGCTGGGGACCTCACTATCACCCCCACCTGATTCCATCTCCTCACTGCCGCAGGGGAGGCCGTGGCCCTCGGGGGTCCCCCATCACCCAGACACCCTGCTTGTGGCTGCCATCTTCTGAAATTGGTTCTGGCCTGGCTTTCGCAGAGCCATCTTCCTTGTCCAGGGTATTGTGTGTCAACTGGCAGTGGCAAGGGGCTTGCTCTGGCCTGGGCTCTCTGAGGCTGCCAGGAGCTGTGCCCACGCTGTCATTGCCTCGTGTGGCTGCTGTGGGCACGCTCACGGGCTGGGGCACAGCCTCCTTGGGGCCGCTGGTGTTTCTCCCTCTGGACTCGGGTTTCCCATGCCAGCTGTCGTCCAGGCCAGAGGAGAAGGTCGGGTCTTCTGGCGCGGGGACTGGCATCGGGAGGGTCTGCTTGGAGTGTCAGCGTGTGCTGTGGCCAGTGGCCAGTGCTGGGACAGCACTGTCACGGGGCCAGCGCCTCTTCCCTGCCCGGGGCCCCACCTCCCGGCTCCGCCAACCCCCTGAGCGCCCGCCAACCCTGACTGCGGAGCGGTTGGAAACTTTGCAGTTGCTGATATTATTATTCTATTTTTTAAAGCACCAGTCACATGGAGTGAGTGACCACTCTCCACCAGTGACGGTGCCACTTGCAGAACGCGAGTGGCACAAGCCCTGTTCGGGACGGCCCACCAGGGTGTGCCCGTGGAGCTGGCGCGGATGGGGAGTTCAGGTCACTTCTCTGACTAGAGGGCGAGGAACCATTAGGTGTGACGGGTGGCCTCGCTGAGGTGGCAGCAGCGGTGGCCGGGACGGTGGTGGCATGAGGCGGATTAATTACCCTGTACTTGCTGGTGGGAGGGTTCTGTCGGCGAGTTGGCCACGTGCAGCTTGCCGTGGTCTGGTGGAAAGTGGCTGCCGGAAGCCGAGACGGAAGGGTGTCAGAGAGCCGCGGCCCATCAGCTTTTCTCTGACAAACAGATTCATTCCTTACGTAATTGATAACGGCCTTGACCAATTATTTCGCACATTACAATACACACAGGCCCCCTTACAGGTTCGGCAGGGCTGTAATTAGCTATGCTAATATCCCCTTTATTGGCCTTAATACTGCTCACCACCTCTTGCCGTCCTGGAGCTCACGGGAGCCCACGGTCTGTCAGGACCGCTGATTATTGAGAAGGATAGCTTTAATCAAACATAATTGCAGTTAATTTTTCTCCACTGCTCGCTGTTGCCAGGGTCTAATACCACCGACTCCTTGATATTCCATTAAATTACAATTAAACAGCCTCCTTTGTCTCCGATTGTCCTGAACAACACCGCAAAGTTCGGCCGCTGTGGAAGGCAGAGCTGTGTGGTCCTAATTGCCCGCTGGCTCGCACAGGGCCAATTTACACAATACCCTTGTAGAATTCAAACAGTTCATAATGTAATGGATATTACACAGGAGCCTAACGCTACAATTAAAATGATTTTCATCAGATAGAGAAGCTCTGGTTAATCAGCTTCATAAAAGTAAATATAAATGAACTAATTCATAGCTTAAACACAAGCAAGTGAAGCCGACTTTAGAATTAGTGTCCGTGGCGGGGGCCCATCCCGGAGCAGGCCTCGGTGCAGGCGGCCCGCCCAGGTAGAGCGTCCACCTTGGCTGGCCTGGCGTGGGCAATGTCGGGTGTCTGTGGTACTGCCGTGACCTTGTCGGGGCCACAGCTCAGGTGACAGCAGGAGAATTGTCCTGTGGAAAGTGAGGGCCCCGGACTGTCCAAGTGAAGGTGTCGGGTGGCCCCTGGCTCCCCAGTCCCTGCTTCCCCCAATACCCCAAGGACCAGCTGTGCCCTGGCCACCCTCACGGGGACCCACAGAGCCCGCGGGAGCTCCTGGACCGTGTCCAGCGTTCCCATTTCCAGGGTCCAGCTTGGTCCCCAGAACTTTGCAGGACCCCGGGCAGCGGCTTGCGCAGTTACCTGGCCAGGGAGCCACGTCGGGTGGTAGCTTTGTAATCGCTGCTGTCTGCCCTCTGCCTGCGAGAAACAAGTAAATAAAGCCCATATTTCAAGCTTGATTTACTCCGGTGCCCACTGTGAAAGCTGATGACTGTTTAGGGAAATAAAGCTGGGGTCAGGGAATTAGTGTGTTTCCTGGTCACTCCGACGGCGGCCGACAGATGCCCGCAGACTTGCAGGGCGCACAGTTGGGTGTCAGGCACTGACGACAGCTTAGGCGCTTTATCGCCGCCCGCTTTGAGCCGCACAGCTGTGTTCAGCCGTAATACAGAGCTTACCGGTGCCAAAGCCAAAGATTTTCTAACACAGGGAAGATTTTTCCTCTCATAACAAGAGCATCAAATCCTTGGCGGAGTGGGAGTGTGCGGGAGGTGTGTGGAGTGGTCGCCAGGTATTTGCTCGGGAAAAGCCAGCCAGAGGGCCCAGAGCAAGGGCTGAGAATTGCCACTTGGCTCCCACTCGCTGTGAGCACGCCTCTCCTGAGCTGTCTGGTTGGAGGCAGGCGTGCGCTGCGTGTGTCAGACGTAGTCAGCCTGAGGCTGAAGACCCCTTCTCTGCCGTGGCCCCCTTCCTCTGACCCCCTCTTCTGCTGTGGCCCCTCCTTCTGACCCCCCTTTTCCTGCCATGGCCCCCTCCCTCTGCACCCCTTCTTCCTGCTGTGGCCCCTCCCTCTCTGTCCCCCTCCAATGCTGTGACTTCCTCTTGGTCGCAGCCACTGGGCGTGAGGTCAGCTGAGCGTTCCGTGGCACGTCGCGTGTTGACTGGCCTGAGCGCTCACGGAGGGTGCCGCTCTGCAGGCCTGTGCCTCATGAGACTTTTGCAAGGACTCCCACTGCATGCTGGGTACTCTGGGATCATCGCGGCCAGATGTGCAGTGTTGCCAGTGTGTGCGTGAGCGTGTGTGCATGCTTACACATGCATGAGTCTAAGTGCTGTGTGTTCCTGTGCATGTTGCATGCATACATGGTAGTGTGTTCATGCACATGTGTGCACGTGATGTGAGTCTCTGCATTGTGTACATGCCACAAGCATCTCTGTATGTGCAGAAGCATGTATACATATGGTGTGTGTTATGTGTATGGATTCACAGCTGGCTGTTAGATTCATGTGTCATGGAGGCACTACATGTCTTCTGTGTATGCCGACATGCTCCACATGCAATTTTACACGCTGCACACGTTAATGTATGTCACACATGTTGCAAGTATTGAATTGGAGGATGTGTAATGTGTAAATGTGTGTTGTGTGAGTGTGTAGGCTTGTGTGTGCTGAGTGTGTGTAGGCATGTGTGTTGTGTGAGTGTGTAGGCTTGTGTGTGCTGAAGTGTGTGCCGTGTGTGTTGTGTGAGTGTGTGTAGGCTTGTGTGAGCTGAAGTGTGTGCCATGTGTGTTGTGTGAGTGTGTGTAGGCATGTGTGTGCTGAATGGTGTGTGTCATGTGTGTTGTGTGAGTGTGTAGGCATGTGTGTGCTGAATGGTGTGTGTCATGTGTGTTGTGTGAGTGTGTAGGCATGTGTGTGCTGAATGGTGTATGTCATGTGTGTTGTGTGAGTGTGTAGGCATGTGTGTGCTGAAGTGTGTGCCGTGTGTGTTGTGTGAGTGTGTAGGCATGTGTGTTGTGTGAGTGTGTAGGCATGTGTGTGCCGTGCGTGTTGTGTGAGTGTGTAGGCATGTGTGTTCCGTGTGTGTTGTGTGAGTGTGTAGGCATGTGTGTGCTGAGGCATTGCTACATGTCTTGGGTCGTTCATGTCCTGCTGCTGCTCCGGGGCGGACGCACACTGATACTCAGGACTGAAGCATCGTGGAAGCCACAGGGAGCTCTCTGCGCCCTTTCTGCTCTTGGGGAGGCAGATGGGCGACCGGTGGGGGTATCGGAGACCCCCAGCCCAGGAACACCCACGAAGGCTTGTGCACGCGCTGGCAGACGAGGGCTTGCGGGCGCTGATGCGGGGCGTAATTGCGCTGTGAGCTGCCCCTGGTGCGAGGACCTAATTGCCTGACAGGACGATAACTTTGTGGCACTCCCCTTGTTAGGCCCTTCCTGATGCAGTTCAAACGCGGGGTGGCCGCAGGTGTGCCTCATTTACCTCTCTGCGGAACGTGTGGGCTTTAATTGCACGGTGGCTGTTAGGAGAAATTGGTGGGTGGAATAGCAAGTGCCTTAGTGGGGCTGGTGGCAGATGGTGTGAGCAGGCACGGGGAGCTAAGTGTGGAGGTGTGGAGAGCCGAGAGGAGCTGTCAGTTCTGGCCTGAAACGGTGAGGAAGGAAATATGATTAAGCGGCTCTGCTCTCTCTCCTTCCCCATCAACTGGGTTTTCCTGTGCCGGGTCAGACGTCACCAGGATAGCTGAGTATGCCGAAGGCTTTGCTAGCTCTGGCAGCTGCCAGCCAGGAGCCTTGGCCATGAGGCTGAGATCAGGGAAACCACGTGTCGTCTCCTAGGGGACCAAGCACGACAGGCGATACTCAGGGAGAAGATAGAGTGGATCCTGTGGTCCCTGGCTGCATGGTCTCGTGGACACCTCCGTGTGGCTCTGTCCGTTTGAACACATCACCTCCCACTCGTGGCACACGTGGCCCTCGAGAGTGGAGGTTGAGCAGGACCCAGACCTCCTGGTGTTTATTGGTGGGTCATGTCCTGAGCTTGTCACTGAGCCAGCACGTGGACAGGCCGGCATGGGGCTCCGTAGTGTCTCTGCACCCCGGGGACTCCATGGAGCACCAGGGTGGGGCGCGGCAGGAGCCAGGCTTGGCCCCCGCAGTTGCTCTCATTTCTGTGACCCCAGCAGGGTGGTCGTTGATGAACACACTGGTTTGTTGGTTAGTCGCTTAAATGCATAGCCCATAAAGCCCCAGAGTCTTTCTCAAGACTTGAACCTGGTATCTCTAAAATCTAATTGCAGAGTGTTTGCTTAGAGTCAGGACTGCCAGAGAAAATACAGCTCAAGTGCCAGTCTCAGAGAAGCAACATTTTTTTTTTTCTTTTTAGTGTAGGTATGCTTTGGGACACACCTCTATTTAAAAAAAAGATTTCTTGCTTATCCAGACCGCCCCCTTCACTGTGTTTTTATGGGCTGAAGTTGGCAGTTGAGCTGGGTGGACCGTTCCCCAGTGGCTGCTGGTGGGTCATGACGAGGTCCAGGCAAGCAATGGCCAATCTGCTAGTCATGATTGTGACTGCGGAGTGGAAACCACAGGGTTGGGACCAATGTGAGCTCCTGGCCTGGCTGTGGAGAGACTTGTCGCTGGCCACGGGGCAGGGGACACGGCCTGCCCCCCAGCCCGGGGCTCCTGTCAGCATCACCCCCTCCGGGACTGCCGGAGCTGTGGACCACCACGCCCTGTGCAGAAGAGTGTGTGAACAGCTTTGTGTCTCGTGTCTGCTAACCCTAATGCATGTCCATTCTCTTTTGTATTTTTATAGATTCTTTCTAAAGTTTTTCCTCAAGTGCAATCAGAACTGTTTGAAGAATGCAGGCAACCCTCGGGATATGCGGAGATTCCAGGTATACTGCTCGTGAAAGACGCCAGCACCCAGTCCCGGCTTTCCGCGTGCCCTTCGAGGTCTGTGGTTGTAGGGCTGTGCTCCAAGTAACCCCAGGTTCTCCGAGGGACTGAGGAGCACGCCGGGGCGGGTTCATCTGACAACAGATGTAACCTAAGCGTTTGCTTTTGAAAATGCTCTGGGGTCTTTGGTGTGCCAGATTCCTGGAGTCCAGCCACAGCCATGACCACGGCCACAGCCATGACCACGGCCACCTGAACTTGGCTCTGAAAATAAGGTCAAGCTGGAGA
Source organism: Ochotona curzoniae (assembly GCF_017591425.1). Lineage (NCBI taxonomy): Eukaryota > Metazoa > Chordata > Mammalia > Lagomorpha > Ochotonidae > Ochotona > Ochotona curzoniae. Next base: position 1,360,862 of record NW_024466512.1, read on the forward strand.
TGGCCAGCTGATCCACTTGCAGTTCTGGGAATACCCTGGGGCACCATGGGTGCCCCTCCCCCGGTTCTCGGGGCCTTCCCGTGCATTGACACAAGCTTGTACAAACTCGAGAACGTCACCTGGCCTTAGCTTCCTTCCATGTTCCCAGCATGTTCTCACCTTCCTGGATCCCATGTATGGTTATCGGCTGTTCCTGGAGCTAAGCTGACTGCCTCAGAGGACTTCGTCCCAGGGGGAGGGGGCCAGGGCCATCCTTTGCTTTATTTTTATTGGAAAGGCAGAACTCCAGAGAGAGAGAGAGTCAAACTGCTGAGTTACTCCCCAAATGGGTGCAACAGCCAGAATTGGGCTGGTCTGATCCAGGAACCAGGCACTTCCTCTGGGTCTCCCATGCGGGTGCAGGGACCCAAGGCCTGGGTCAGCATCCTGCATTATCCCAGGCCTTCACCAGGAAACCCGATTGGAGGTAGAATAGCTGAGACTCAAACCAACATCCATGTGGGGTGCTGGTGCTGCAGGAGGAGCCAGCGCCCAGAGAATCCACAATTCCGTGCTTTGAATGGGAATGGTTGGAAGCTATGGGGCAGGACAGGTGTTCTGGACATGGCAGTGGAAGTGTGAAAACACACGTCTGCACCCAAGCTTCGTACTCCAGTCCCTCCCACACGGTGCACTGGTAGCTGCCCTCCACACCCACCCGCTTGTGCTGTCATTCATGTCTGGGTGATTTACCCACCTGTGTGGCTGGTGCCACGTGGTATTGTTGGCAAGCACTAGAGACAGCTCTTTTTTTTTTCTTTTCAAAGATTTTTGCTGTGAGTGGCTGGACTGCACGGAGGGAACATGGGCTCAGGGCTGGCTGGGGTCTGGGTCACACGGCAGCTCCAGGGAATGTGGGCACAGGGCTGGCAGGTGTCTGGGCCACACGGCAGCTCCAGGGAACATGGGCACATGGCTGGCTGGGGACTGGCTCTGCAGCTGGGCAGGAGAGTTTCCTGGTGGCTGCTGGGCTGGCATCTATTTTTCACGCACAGGGCTTCCGTGGCATGGGGGCTGTTGATCCTGGAGATCACATGGGCTGAGCGGGCACAGACTCTTCGTCTGGCTGGAGGCCGATTTTGCAGCATCAGTCACCAGTGACTCTGGTTGACCACGGTGTCCAGGGGGCCCAGCAGGATGTCTCTGGGCTCTGGAGCTCATCACCCAGCCCCTGGAAGGAGGGGGGACTCACAGTCCCTGTACCTGGCTGGAGGTGCCCAGCAGGCTGGCCCAGGTAGGGGACATAGGACGCATTGCCTCTGCTCTTCTCCCCTGGCGCCTGACCCATATCCAGCTGGCAGAGCCACTGCAGTGTCTGTCTTTGCTTTTATTTTTACCTTGTCTTGTTTCTTCAACATCTGCTGGACTAGGAGCTCAGAAGGGGTTAGCCTGTGGTGATGCATCCACACACGGCAGAGCCTGAAGTGGCCCCTGGGAGGGCACCTGCATCTGTGGCCAGAGGCCACTGGGCCCACGAGTGGCCCTACAGAACCTCTCTCCCCAGCTCCCTAGGGCAGTGCCAGAAAAGGGGGCGCTCTGACCCCCGAGGTTGGCAGTGGGGCAGGTGGATGCTCTTCCGAGGTTGAGACCTGGCATGTACCTGGCAGTGCCCTTGGGGGAGAGATGAAGAAGCTGTCCACGTGGGGCACGTGGTAGGCATGGCCACTGCTCCTCCTCTTTCAAGGAGCTCGTTTATTTTTGATGCAAAAACTTGGGCGTTCGTACCCGGGAGGCGTCTTGGAAAAGTTTGTGGATAAAGTGCCTTCACCTTTTTCTTTGTAGCCTTATGCATCGTTTCTTTTTGCTTGGCATGAACTTTCTGAAGTGCCCTTGTGTACACAGGTGGTGTTCGCTCCTGGTTGAAACCCTTAAGCTTGTGATGGACTTGGGTATTTATCATGAGTTGCTTCTATTACATTTTTTTTATTAGTCAGTATGTCCTACTTATGAATACACTTCCTCCTGGGGCAGTTAGAGGCTTAGCCAGCACACCTGTGCACAGCAAGGAACGCCCTCCCCGCTCGGGCCCTCTGAGTCACACCCTGTGCTGGTGTGTCTGTCATCCGCCGTGGCCTTGGGTTTTCGGCAGCTCAACTATGTGGCCTCCTGCTGGCTGGGAGTCCCTCTGCGTGCCCCCTCGTGCTGGACGAGGCTCACATTCAGGTGGCCCCAGCGTCTCTGTGTGGCATCCAGATGCTAGCTGGGCTCAGATCTGCTCTGTGGCACCTGTGGAAACAGCACCCTGCCCTCCCAACGACCCCACTTGTGCCAAGAAGTCTCTGTGGCTGGGCTGTGGTGTCTGCCACCAGCTTCCCTGCGCAGGTGTCTGGGTCCCTAGGGCGGTCTTTGGGTGATGGATCCTTGCTGCTCCGCTGCCCTGGGGCAGCTGCGATGTTCCGGTGCCTGATGCCGTGCTCCGGGCCTGGACCCCCACCTGGAAGCCTTTCTCTGCCCCTGGGATGGAGTTTGCCTTGGCAGACAGGGCTCTCGCCCAGCTCTGGCTGGCTGGAAACCTGTCCTCTCTTTGTATCCAATTCAGACTTGTCTGATACGGGAGTGGTTGGGGCCACACGTTAAATGTTGTGGTGGCACTGATTCAGGGGTCATTTGCTGATCAGATGTAGGTTCAAGACCTGTCCCGGCTTACCAAGGCCTTTTGGGCGACTCTGCGAGAGAGCCCGATCTGGAGTGAACTCATTTAAATTAAACTGCCTGATCAATATGGGACCAGATCAATGGAAACAGAGAGTGGATGGAGGGGTGTTCTGACGCTAATGGCCAGAGTCTCTGCCTGGATTGAATTTCCTTGTTAGCGTAATAGGAGATTAAACTGTAATTAGCACACCGGGTTTGAAGACCGGCTATCTGGACTGAAAACACAGCACAACAGCCCACGCGTGCCTGCGGGCGTGCATCCTGCACGTCCGTTTGGAGAGGCCCCGGTGGCCAGCGGCGTGTCCCCTAGTGCTGAATCGCTGGGCAGGACCTTACGTTTGCCTGGGGGGCGGCTCTGCTCCCTTCAGCCACTCTGTTTTCAAATCCACTTCATCTCCGCAGGTGGTTGTTTCGACAACGGTCAACGTGGATGGCCACGTGCTGGCCGTGTCCGACAACATGTTTGTGCACAACAATTCCAAGCACGGGAGGCGGGCCCGCCGTCTGGACCCGTCAGAAGGTACGGCCCCCTCTTATCTGGACAATGGTAGGCACATGTTGTATGTCTTTTCCTTTGCATCATCCTATGTCACTTTGCGTGGCCTTGCTCCCACCTGGCCCCTGCCCTTGGTCACATGGGCCCGAGGCAGGGTGGGGATGGGGCAGCGCGCCTCCCAGTTGGCCAGCCCAGGCCCTGTATTCCCTCACTTGTCCCCTTACTGGTTTGTTTCTAAACCTTATTTATTTATCTTTTACCACCCATGCTTCTCATGATCTCGGTTTATTTGGTTTTCTTTTGACTCGTCTGAAGTTCCCATACAGGGGCTCCCTCCCAAACACTGCACGTTTCCGTGGTGGGTGGAGGTGGTTCTGTCCTGACCCTCAACCCACAGCAGGGGACTGTCCCTGCGTGGGGCGCGAGTGAGAGCGTGGGGGGTCAAGGCGCGCGGATGAGAAGACAGACAGTGCACAGGGGGCCTCCAGGGCTTGGCTTCTGCCTTTGCTGGTGAGAAGGGAGGTGCTGCCGGAGGGGCGTCGGGCGGGGTGTCCGGCGCTCAGGCAGCCCGGCCCCTCGGTGGCGTCCCGCTTCCTGCTCTGCCCAGGCCCAGGCTCAGCACAGCCCCCTGAGCAGGTCCGTTTCCTCTCTCAGACATGTCGTCATGAGCTTCTGGCGAGTGCTGGGGCTGGGTCAGGGCAGCCGTGGGAGTGAGCCCTGAGCACCTGGTCCCCCGCTGAGCAGTCACTCACACACACACACACACACACACACACACACACACACACACACGAACGTGCGTGGAGTGCAGGCAGGGCCATCAGAGTGACATACGACCCGGATGGAGACGATGGATGAGTCTGCTGTGGTTCGCAAAAATAAGCTAATTTGTTTTTCTACATTAATGATGAAGGTCTCAGAGAACAAAAATATAATAATTAAAGGTCGCTTTGAGCCCCGAGTCATTAGCCTCGGTGACGTATTGTTTATCTCCTTCCCATGCGCTGAAGGAAGGTGTGTGTTTGCCTAGCAACCGTCACTAATGAGGCTCACAATTAAGCAGGTTGAATCCGGGTCCTCAGTCCCTCGTCTCCCCAGAGAGCTGCCGCCCAGGAGGCGAAGGGTTCGCGGAGGCCTCCCCAGCCCTCTGCTGCTGGGTTGGAGTCTGGGGCCAGCGTCCGCCTCCTCTAATGAGCTGTTATGATCTGAGCGAAGTACAAGTATTTATTCTTGTAAGTAGCATGAAAAAGCATTTGACTATAAGCAGAAAATGTGGCATTTAGAAAAATAAAGGCCCTCAGTGAGTAGCTTGGAGATAGGTTCCAGCTCGTCAAGGGCTGCATGCAGGTGGGATCTTGAGTTCTCGGCATTTTGGCCCTGTTTGAACTGAGTATCTGTCCTGAGTTAAGAAGCTCTTGGTCCCGCGCTGCGCAGTGGCTGGTCGCTGGGAGTGCAGAGGGTGGCCGGGCTGCCAGCTCTGTGTCTCTGAGCCCCAGCCAGCAGGGACAGCTCTGTTTCTCACCATGCATTCCTCGGTCTGGGGGCCCCGGAGGGCTCTCCGGTGTACTTCCGTCACTTCCTGGGAATGCTGGCACTTAGGAAGTTCGTTCCGGGGCCGTGCCCTCCCAGAGCCCACTTAGCGCCTCGTGCCCACTCAGGGCTCGTCCCGGGGGTGGGGCGCTGGCGTGGCACCCGTTGCACATTCTTGAAGGAAGCTGTGTCCCCGTAAAGCACAGTGCCAAGCCTCCCCAGCCTCGCCAGGCTCACACCTCATTATCCAATCATCTAATATTCACCAGCAGTGTGTACACACTCGCTGATGGTTTCCAAGTAAACTAACTCCCCCTGCTGCTGCCGTGGCCGCTTGCCACGGCGTCCTTGGAGCTCAGAGAAAGCGAGGCGGATTATTTACTGTGTGGACCACGAGCGAGGGGAAGATAGCCACCCCACCTTCCAGCACGACACGGGAGAACGCGGGCTTTCATTTTTTTCCTTGTCGCTTGTCCCTCCATCAACGACGCCAACCCTGTTTAAACCTCGGAGCGCCCTGCCCAGCACCCGGCCTGCAGCACAGAGGCGATTTGCATGCCAAGTGCCGTAATGCGGTTAGGGTTATGCAATAAGGACAACTGAATGCAGGCCGTGGGGCTTTAGCGAGTTACAGGGAACAGATGGCCCTGGGAGAGGTAAAGGTATAATCCTGTCAGCTGGAGTATCAGCCAGCCATCTGGACATCCCGAGCACAATTACAAGACGTTTTAGCAGCAGAACAAAGAAGTCTTGATGAGGCAAGATGAGGCCTGTCGGAGAGCTCGGTGGTTGTGAATGCAGAGAGAGGTGACAAATGCTGGGATACTACCCGGACAGCCTGCTGATGAACGGGAAGTCATCGGCTCAGAATGCTGGAGTGGTGGGGGAGCCCGAGGAAGGGAAGGAAACGGCCAGGGTTTGGGTCCAGGATGACTGGGTCCCAACTCGGCTGTGTTTTTGCCCTGGAAATGCACAGTCTCTGCCACCGGGCTCCGGGCCTGTCTGCAGGACGAGCCGATCGGGGTGCCCACCCACAGCTGGCGTGGAGGGCCTTTGCGATGCCAGGGGCTCCTGCCCTAGCCAGCTGAGATGGGATCCTCACGGTTTAAGGCTGTGGTATGCACCAGAGCCTTGCTCGGACCGTGGTGGCCCCGGGCTGCACGTGGCTGGGCTCAGGCCCGAGGCTCGCAGACCATGGCCTGCCTTGCTGGCCAGGGAGCGCCAGGGCTCCTGTGCCCTGCACTGCTGTGCCTGCTCTGCCATCTTCAGCTGCTGCCCCAGCCCTGTCATCTGCTGGCGTGTATTGTGCACTGTATATCATTAGCTCTCAAATGCTGTCTGTGTAATTCATTTTGCTATGGTTCCCACTGAACACATGTTCCCTCTCTATGTGTGCATTGAAATGTATGCAAATACAGGCAGAAGGAAGACAGCTACCGGCCGAGCGAGGCCCAGGCAGGCCCGTGCTGTCTCGCGGCGAGGAGGCCCGCGCCGCGCATAGCCGAGGTGCCGCGCTCTCCGCCGGGCCACAGCTGCCAGATAGCAGTCTCGGGAGTGCACGGCGATGCTGGGCCTTTTTTTTTTTTTTTCTTTTTCTCACCTCCAAAGTAAATTTGTTTACTGTAATTTTTTTGGTGAATTATTTGCCGTAATTGGCTGTGCTGATGAAGGTCGCCCCCTCGGAGGAGCCTTGCCAGTCTTTAGAGAGCTGCTCCTTTTCAAATGCTCTCCATGCAATTAAGAAAAGCAAATGTCATTCGGAAGCCTCAGAAATGAAAATTTGTATGAACTTATTAGCATGAAGTCAACAGCGCTAGTTAAGGGCAGGCTCCCAGTGTGTGCTCTGCGCCTCTGCGGCGGGGGGAGATGTGTGCGGAATGAGCAAATATAACCCCCGTGAGTCCAGCATTAAAGCAAACAAAGGGAGGTGGCGTGTCGGCCGTGCGCTCCACAACAATGGCTAACGGTGATTAACTCGGTGGGGGCTGCACAGGCTGCCCCTGACCCGTCGTGGAAGCCACGGCATGCAGGCTTCCGGAAAACTCCCACTTATGGAGACGTGCAACCAGATCTGACCCCAAGTCTAAAAAAATGATTTATCTGCAGCCCAGCCCCACCGGGCTCTGATAGGACGAGCGACCTAATAAGGCCCCAGATGTCCTTTGGAGGGTTCTGGCCTGCAGCCTCCTAGCCAGGGCTGACGCCAGGAGCTGGGGCGCAGGCCGGGAGGAGGGGGGCGAGGAAGGGGCTAGGTGCGGCCCCTTCTTGCTTGCCAGGGCAGATCCATGCCCAGGCTCTCGTCCTTCATGGAGGAGGAACCTGGCCCAGGAGAGGGTGCCCCTCGGAGACTGGGGACCCATTCTTCCCTCTTGGCTGCCCCAGGAACTGCACCCAGACATCCGGCCTCTTCCCTCAGTGGAGGCCTGGCTGAGGCTAGACCTGCTTCTTTTGGGGTGTCCTGGTGTCCTGCCGTTGGCAAGAAGGCCTGGCTGGTTCTGGCGCTCCACACAGAAGTAATGTTCCCTGCTGCCCACAAGGTGCAGCCCACGCAGGGGCCCCTGGAGGTGGTTCTGGGCCTCAACTGGGTGCATGGCCCCGGAGGTGAGCTTGCAAGCACCTGGTTGTAGGAGTGACCCTTTTTACGGCAGTCTGTACACTCAGGGCCACCGGGCTGGGCACAGAGGGCCACCAGCACCGTGTTGTGGGGAGGCCTGGCCTCCAGCAGGCCTGCTGCCTGCAACCTGGGCTCCCTGCTCAGGGCTGCTGGGAACACTCTGCAGACCCCCCATGCCCATCCCCTGGGCTGTGGCCTGGCCACTGCTTGCCCCTGCACCCTCGTGCTGTATGGCCAGCTGCAGCAGCCCTGTTGTAATAATTCATGCAAATGTGAGGGCTCGCGAGACGAAGGGAGGCCAAGCCTGCGCTCGGGGGCCGTTGGCAAACAGCGCTAGGTGTGAAATGTCACCTTTGACGAAATATTAATACAGTGATTTTGATTTTTTTTTTCCTGATGAAAAGTGAAAAGTAGTGATTGGGGAGTGACAGAGGAAAATGAAGTTTTGAACCAAAAGGCAAAGTTCGCGGATGAAAAAACCCAGCCCAATTAGCTGCTTATGAGGAATCGAAATGCAAGACGTTTGCTCCTCCATCTCCTTCAACAACCCTCTGATTGCCTCTGCTTAGATGTGTATAGCAAAGCAGATGAATCGGCGTGCCACGTGCATGCGATGCTTAATCATTTGTAATAGTCATATTTGCCCTGACACATAATTTGCTATATCAAGCCATTTTTTTTCTTGCTCACTAGTATTCCATGCCTCGGCCTTTGCTTCATAAAACATTTACTAGTTTGCGTTAAGCACATCACGCGCTGATCTGCGGAGGGAAGGCCGCCTTGCGGCCCAGCGTGCTCAGGTCTACGTTTTCTTGTCTTCTGTTCCAGCCACGCCGTGCATCAAGGCCATCAGCCCCAGCGAAGGCTGGACCACTGGCGGCGCCACGGTCATCATCATCGGAGACAACTTCTTCGATGGCCTCCAGGTGGTGTTTGGAACCATGCTGGTGTGGAGCGAGGTAAGCCCGCAGCCTGAGCTTCCATCCTGCCTGGCCTTGGCCTGCTGTCGATAGGCTCCTGGCACGGGGCCTTGTCCCTTCTGCAAAAGATTTATTTGGAAGTTTGAGTTACACGGGCAGACCAAGAGACAGAGAGGAGGGGAGGTATTTTGCATCCGCTGGTTCACTCCCCAAATGGCCTCTGTAGCTGGGCCTGAAGCTTCTTCTGGGTCCCCCATGTTGGGGCTGGTTTCCCAGGCACTTGGGCCATTCTTTGCAGCTTTCTCAGATGCATGAGCCGAGAACTGGATCAGAAAGTAGGGCAGCCGGGTCTGGAACCCACGCCCCTATGAATGCCACAGGTGGTGGCTTTACCCCCTAAGCCATGGTGCCAGCTCCCGGGATCCCTTTCTGATGGGACCTGTGGGACCGGGTGGCCTGGGAACCTGCCATGGGAGGCCCTCCAGGCTCTGCAACAGTTAGCGCCGGGATTCCCCAGGAAGTTCACCGAGGCATATGGTGGCAATTTTCCTGTGAATGGTGCCCTCTGGCCTTTCCTGCCAGCGAAACCCCAGGATCGTTTGCAGATATTTTCTTAAAGAGCACGGCAGGTCCCGAGTCCGCGGGTGGCAGCAAGGAGCGAGCATTCCGGGATGTTGGTCCAATTTGTGCTCATTTGGGTAACGGTGTCCAAGCGGCAGGCGCCGCTGAGCGCTGTCTGCCCTGTGTGGTTTTACAGCTGATCACGCCTCACGCCATCCGAGTACAGACCCCACCGCGGCACATTCCCGGAGTCGTGGAAGTCACCCTTTCCTACAAGTCCAAGCAGTTCTGCAAAGGTGCTCCTGGGCGCTTCGTTTACACCGGTGAGTCCACGCCTCTGGCTGCTGGCCAGGCTGGGGGCTGGGGCGTCCCTCCCAGCGGGAGGCTCTAGTGAGGGTGCGGGGCTCAGCTGCATGCCCTCCACGTCTGTGGGCTGCACAGGTGCCGTCCTGGGGGCTGTGTGACCTTGGCTGTACCCCACCTCCATCCCTGCCACGAGTTACTGGTCCACTTAGAAGACAAAATGGAGCTGGACGGTCTGTCACACAGAGTCCTCGGCGTCCACTGGGGTGGCTGCTGGCGTGCTCACAGGACAGTCTGTCACACAGAGTCCTCGGCGTCCTCTGGGGTGGCTGCTGGCGTGCCCACAGGACAGTCTCACACAGAGTCCTCGGTGTCCACTGGGGTGGCTGCTGGTGTGCCCACAGGACAGTCTGTCACACAGAGTCCTCGGTGTCCACTGGGGTGGCTGCTGGTGTGCCTAGCTCTGAGCGGTCCTGATGCCTGTTCTCACCGCATTGGGCATTGGCCCGGGAGTGAGTTAGCCAGATTCGGGTGCTCTGCCCTGGGGGGCCTAAGTGCTGCATGGGGGTCTGTGTTCTTGCAGGATGCAGGGCCAGCTTGTACCTGCAGAATGGCTGGACTCTACAGCCCCAGGAACTTTCCATCACATAGGTGTTGCAAAGCACCGTGTCCATTGGCAGGCCTGGGCAGCACTGTGTCAGGGACTGCCACTGAGGCATGCTGTAAGCACACGACAGCTGGAGACACGTCTGGGTTCTGCGTTTTTCAAGCCAGCAGTGTGCCACGGGGATGAGGGCAGGCTGAGTACCTGTGGCCTGGGGTGCTCCTGCATCAAGTGGACCTGAGGGCCATGGCACCAGCCAGACAGTGGATGGCAGCTTTGCCTTCTCTTGTCACCACCCACTTGACAACAGGTGGTCCAGGTAGGGGAGGTAGCACCTGGCCCAGGCTGGACCAGCCCCGGAAGGGCCAGGAGCCCAGGACTGCCGAAGGACCCCAAGGGAGGCATGAGTGGTGGGAAGACCCTGAGCAGGCTCAAGCTGATGGGAGGGTGTCCTGTCCTGCAGCCGGGTGCTCGTAGCCTCCCTGTGAGATGGAGCAGTCGAGGGGAGGTCAGCCCCCTGGCATATTGAGCCACAGGGTCTCCAAAAGGTGGATGTCCTTAAACCCCATGTACTGTGGTCCTGGGTGAACCCAGAAGACATTGTCACCTTGCAGAGTGCAGGGGTACGAGAGCGTATCCTGTCCAATGATTGCTGAAACTGCACAGGCTGTGTGCTAGGGAGCCCCCAGCTGCAGGGCCTGTGTGTTCTGAACCCTGGCCGCCTAGGTGAGGCTCGGCAGGGCTGTTGGGGAGCCCCCGGCTGCGGGGCCTGTGTGTTCTGAACCCTGGCCGCCTAGGTGAGGCTCGGCAGGGCTGTTGGGGAGCCCCCGGCTGCGGGGCCTGTGTGTTCTGAACCCTGGCCGCCTAGGTAAGGCTCGGCAGGGCTGTTGGGGAGCCCCTGGCTGCGGGGCCTGTGTGTTCTGAACCCTGGCCGCCTAGGTGAGGCTCGGCAGGGCTGTTGGGCAGCTACGTCATAGGCACTTAGTTTTATGATGCTTAAAAGAGAGAGGTTGAGAGAGACAAGATGTGCGCCTCTGTCCACTGGTCTGCTCCCCAAGTGGCCACACTGCCAAGGTTGGGCCAGGCTGAAGCCAGGAGCCTGGCTTGCTGGCTCTCCCACATGGGTGGCAGGGGCCCATGCATTGGGGCCATCTTCTGCTGCCTCTCCCACTGACAGGGAGCTGGATCACAGTGTAGTGGCCTCTGCCTGCCGTAGCTTCCCTGTGGGACACCGGCCTCTAACCTGGGACCCTCATGTGGTGTCTGGTGTTTCCTTTGTGTGCTGGGCTTACCAGGCTGTATGTAACCCTGTTGTAAGTCACGGTGCCGCTGTGGCTACCAGCTGCCTGGGGACAGAGGGAAGCCGGGCCCTGGTGGGGCCCCTCTGGCAGTGCAGCTGTTTTCCTGTAGAAGTCGTCAGCCCGCAGGTACGTGCACGCTCAGCATGCCGCCTCATGCCCCCTGCTGCCGTGGAGCCGTGCCCTTTAGTCTGCACAGCAGGTGCCACCAGACAGGCTCTGCGCGCTGCAGGTGGCTATAAACCTGGTGTCTGGTGCCTAACCATCTCCTCAGCTGGGCCTCATGAGGCAGGCCACATGTGGCAGGTCCTCTGTGGACAGTTACGGGGACCGAACATGGCGGTGGTGGCGCCTGTGGGACACCCATCCACGTCTTGAGCCACGTATTGTGGCAGGCGCTCATCTGAGCCGGGTGACCTGTGTGGGTTCGGGTCTCGCTGCGTGAGGCACGTGGCAGGACAGCGTTGGTCTGCTTGAGGTTCCGTGCAGAGTGTCCACCTGTCATGGCTGAGTTTCCAGGAGGTGCTTTCCACGGGCCACTGCTCTGTGCTGGTGGGCCTGTGCTGGAGCGTGGAGACCCCCTGCTTTTATTTGGCTCTGTTTTTGAGATGAAGAGCAAAGGGCTTGAAAGAGCCAGTTCCTTTCTTGGCCTGCTTTGCTGTCTGCAGCTGGGGATGCCCAGGTGGTAGAGACAGCGTGGGGCTCAGTGCGTGAGTGTAGGCCAGTGTGAAGGGAGAGCTGGGAGGAGCCGCCCCACCCGGAGGCCAGGGCGTCCCTGGCTGCCTCAGCTGCGAGGGTGGAGGGGGGTAGGCAGGGGGCTCTCTGGGCAGCCCCTGGGGTGAACCTTCGGACGTGAGAGGCTGACTGGCTCTTGAGTTGTGGTGTGTCGCCTGGTTGGGACGGCCACGTGGGCCTGTGCAGGAAGCCGCCCTCTGCTCTGCAGGGGCTGTGGTGTCCACAGGCCGGGCTGCTCTTCTCCAGAAACGGGCATTTTCAATGTGGCTATTCAAGCAGCCCAGCCCTTCCTGGCGCGAGGCTAATTTATGACCCCCACCCCCGTCATTCACAGGAATATACATTTCAAACGCGCTGTGTGCGCCCAGGGAGCCAAGGAACAGTGGGGTCAGAGCCTGTCTGACCTGGAAGCTTCTGTCTGATTTGCAGCGCCCCGAAATTGACGGGGACAACGAGCTAATCACCGGGAATTGCACTCCCGCTGAAAACTGAGCCGGACCCGCTGGGCGCCCCGGCCCGGGCGCCGTCCCCAAGCGTCTGGTTCCCATCAGTGTCCCCGGCCCCAGAGGCTGCCGGGACACCCTCACATTTAACCTTCCCGGCGAGAGGCCGGCGTGGGGCGGCCAGGCCTGGGCTGAGGAAGGAGGGGCCGCCCACCCAGGCCTGGCTTTCTGTGCGCAAGGCCTGCAAGGTCTGTTTACAGTGATCTGAGAGACACCAGGCATGGCAGGACCAGACCTGACTAGTCAACCCCGAGTGGGCACTCGGCGCTCCGCCGCACGGCCTGTCCGCCCACCGGGCCCGGGCCCACCCGTCCGGGTCCTGTCCACTGCCCTCCTGGTTTCCAGGACACGATTACCTTGGGCGGCTGTGGCAGGTCAGTTGATGAGCACGGTGAATTAAACGAATGAGTCACATAGGACATGTCCAGCAGCCTCCATGCTGGTTCTTTGTATCCCACGGTGCCTCCCCCGTTGGAAGGTCGGAGATGAGGGAACGTTTTGAAGTGGCGGAATTAGCAGTCACTGTGTATGTAATTGCCAGTTAATGGCGAATTGCCTTCTCGACTGTAAAAGGCAATATAAGCTGGTGGGCACCTCAAATTAAATTAATGAGATATTTGCTGCATTTAAAAGTGAATCGTGCAAATTAATAACCGAGTGTAAGCTTGTTTTAATATTTGTCTGAGAGTGTAGCGTTTGCTTGTTTAATAGTAATTAAAAGAGTGTAGCAACACCCTACCTGAGGAAGTCAGAGCCGAGGCGATGGGGCGGTTCTGCCTTCTTCAATCAGATTGTGAAGAGTAATAAAAGGAATTATTTTTAATTAGAATACAAGCATTATGGTGTTGTTTGATTAAGACAGATTGGAATTTGCACGCTCCTAATTGAAGTTATCGCCAAAGCCACTTTCACAGACGCCTTTTCCCACGTGTGAGCGTGAGGGCACGGGCCTTTGTGCTTTCCTGGAGTGCCTGGTGGCAGAACAACGCCCCGTGAGCAGAGCCAGGGTGACCCTTCAGTGCCCTGCCACCCCCGCGGCTCGGTGGGCCCAGCCTCACTTTAAAGAAGTGACCACAGCTTGCTAGGAAGCACCACGGCCCCCATGGCGGTTGGAACGTGTCACTGTGGCCCAAGATGTTGGCAGTATAGATGTGCCCAGAGTGGACCCAGGAAGCACTCTTGGCCAATGACCTGGCTGGCCCAGGCTGCAGCTCGTGCCTTGGGCGGGAGTGGCCGCACAGAGGCGTGCGCTCAGCTCCTGGCCTGCGACACTCAGCCAGTGAGTGCAGAGGGCATTTCCGCTCTAGAAAGAGCATGCCCTTAGACTGAGCACAGGCCTGGGGCGTGGGCGATGTTACTGAACGCTGTCCACACAGGGTGACACTGTGCCCTCTGCGTGTAACCCCCCTTCCTCTTGTGCAGTGGGGGCACGTGTGCACGCTCATGGCACTGTGGGTGTCGACACCATATGTGGAATCCAGTGCCCGTGGCCAGGGCCACTCCAGCCAGTCCTCACCTGGCCAAATCACTCGTGTGCTCGGAGCAAATGACACTTCATTGCTACCCACAAATCACACAACTTCACTATGCCAACCTCACTGCTAATGCCATCCTGCCATGCCAACCACCTGATGCTGTCCACGGGGAGCCCCTGGCCTCAGCTGAGGACGCAGGGAGCTGCAGATGCTGCTGCACAGCTCAGAAGCCCGAGGCGGCCCAGCCCAGTTGAGGGGGCTATGCCCACCGTGGCAGCCCAGGGCTGTGCTGCTCTGCCCCCATGCAGGCCAGGCCCCACCTGCGGCCCTGCTGGTTCTCTTGGCCCAAGAAGCTGCTCATGACAGGGGTGTCCAGGAAGTCTATCCTTCCCAAGGTCACCTGTGACAGTCCCTGCGGCACCATGGCTTCCCTCAAGCTATGCAGTGGCGGAACAGCTCTGGGGCCTGTGTCCAGCTCTGGCCGTCTCCAGGCCTGCTTGGGACTCCACCGTGAGCGGCAGCCCTCATGGCACAGTGGATTAAGCCGCCGCTTGGTTAGGAACCAGGCTTCTCTGCTGTCATTTCTGCTTCCTGCTCATGCATGTTGGGATGCGGTGGGCGATGGCGCGAGTGTCTGGGCCTCTGGCACCCACGTGGGAGAGCAGGATGGCATTGCATGTTCCTGGGCTCAGCGTGGCCCAGCCCTGACGGTTGCAGGCATGTCGGGCGTAAGCCAGCGGATGGAAGATCTCTCTCGGTTTCCCTGCCTCTCAAGTACATGAACGTAATAAATGAGTGTTGGAAGCAACCCAGCGTCTCCTCCCAACCTCTGCTTTAGTTGTCTGCCCAAGGACAGGTAGCAGAAGGCAGGTGTTCTTATGCTGGGTGGGGGTGGCACGCATCCCGCCTCAGCCCCCTCCTTGCAGTGGAGAGCAGCCGTCACTATGAGGTCATTTTCAGGGGTCCCGCTGGGCCCTGGAGGCAGAGCCACAAAGGGCAGGCACCTGGGTGCCCCTCAGTGCCTACCCCTTGCCTTGCAGCCACAGGGATAACGTGACACCCAGTGGCATGGGCCTACCTGTGAGTGGGCCTGCTAGGTGATGGAGGTTACATCCGGGGCCCTGTCCCTTTAAAAGAGTGTACCGTGCGGGCCATCGGGGTCACTGCTGTCCCCTCTTCTCGTCTCGAAGGAGGCCGGGGAGAATGAGACACCGTTTGTGCTATTGCACAAGTAGACTATTTGTCCTAATCAGTGACACCATTTACCAGAATTGCTTAAAATGAACTATACCTCATACAGAGATCGCACATTTAGAGAGTTCCATTCATCATCTGAAAATTGAGAGCCGGTAAACTTTTCTGCCCCTCCAGTGGGATCATAGGCATGCATCAAAACGTTAGGAATGATTGGTGAGAGGAAGCTGTCACCCATTTATCAAGGAAAAGAACATTATTTGCTAATTTCCCAACCAGGCTGGTGACAGGGTGCTTCGTCTTTGGACCCACGGTGACCGGCCTGGCCTTTTTGTTATTAGTACAAGTCAAGCGCTTTTGGGCTGGTGCTAACAAGACACATTTGTCTGTCATCAGAGGGGCTTTGGTCGCTTTCCAAGCGCCTGTGACCAGGGCCGCTCCACACAGCCGACTGGCCATGCCGCCGGGCTGAGCTCACCCGGAGGAGCGGCCGGCTGATCAATCACCAAGTTCCTGTGTCAAGGTGAAGGGGCTGACTCCAGCTCCGAAGCTGACGGGACGCAGCCTGGAGCCGATGGCCATCCATCTGGCCTGAAGGACGAAGGGGTCGCCTGGTTTTGCCTTAGGGATTGGGAGGTGGCGGGGGGCGGGCGCAGGCCCCAGGCTCTTTCCCCACCAACCTGTGCCGTGAGACTCCGTGGTGGTGGGGTTGGAGTGCCCTGGAGGAGAGCCACAGAGCAGGTGGCAGGATGTACGGGCTGTGTCTGTTTCTCAAGGCTCGGGGCGGTGCAGAGGTTGGCATTAAGTGGGCACAGCATGGCTGGTGTGGGGTCCAGCAGGGCCAAGGAGCCCCAGCTGGTGCCAGGCCGGCCGTGCCAGTCAGGGGGTGTCTGACTGACTGTATGGTGCATTGGAATGTTTATACAGATGGATCGGAAGGAGTTTATTTTGGTGGGAAAATTGGTGAATTCCATGCCAACAAGGACCCTTCGACCTGACCATGGAAAATGCATATCATGGAAAGTTAGGCATGGGTTTCTATTTTGTTTTAGTTATTTATTTTAAAAAGATTAATTCGTTTTTACTGGAAAGCCAGATATGCTGAGAGGAGGAGAGACAGAGAGGAAGATCTTCTGTCCGATGATTCACTCCCCAAGTGAGCGCAGCGGCCAGAGCTGTGCCGATCCGGACCCAGGAGCTTTCCCCAGGTCTCCCGTGCGGGTGCAGGGTCCCAAGGCTCTGGGCCATCCTTGATTACTTTCCCGGGCCACAAGCAGGGAGCTGGATGGGAAGCGGGGCCTTGGGGCCTAGAACCGGCACCCATATGGGATCCTGGTGTATGCAAGGCAAGGACTTTAGCCGCTAGGCTACTGCGCTAGGCCCTATTTTGTTTTTAAAAATGAGTTAATTTATGTTTTTATTTGAAAGAGTTGCAGAGAGCAGGGGAGACAGAGAAAACTCCCATCCGCTGGGCCACACCCCAAATAGCTGCAATGACTAGAGCTGGACCGGGCCGAAGCCAGGAGCCTGGAGCTTCCTTCACGTCTCCCCAGTGGGAGCAAGGACCCCTGAGGTCTTAGTACCAGAGGGTCTTGGCAGCTGCTTGCTCTCGGGTTGGATGGCACTGGGGGCGTGTGCCCGAGCTGTGGTGTGTGCCATGCGGAGGTGGTGGGACTGCCAGGAGTGAGGCCTCTCCAAGCCCTCTTTGAAGGTGACATGCCTGCTGTGGCCGCAGCCTCCATTCCCTCAAGTACAACCTTGGAAGACACATTTCTCCAAAGCGCTCACGGCAGAAAGCTTTAAGAGAACCGCAGCAACAGCCGGGGAGGTGTTTGGGACATGGACTGTGTGGGACTCCTGCAGAAGCAGCTCAGCAGCCCCCACTCCGAGCCCTGCTGGTGTCTGAGCCCCATCCCAGGACCCAACACCCCAGTTGGCCTTAGGACCTTGGCGAGGCTGGCACACAGGGCTGCTGGGCAAGTGGATCTGGGGTTCCATTCTTCCGGGGTCCTTGTTCCCCATCCAGGCTCCCTTGCAGCCCCTCGTGGCCTGTGAACACACAGCCTTGTCCGAGGCTTGTCCTGGGTCAGAGGTGTAAGTGAGGCCGTTGCACGACTGGGGGTGGGGGGAGGGACGTTTCTCTCTCTTTTCCTCTTTTTCAAATGATTTATTTATTTTTATTGGAAAAGCAGATTTATAGAGTGAAGGAGAGATACAAAAACCTTCCATCCATTGGTTTACTCCCCACATGGCTGCAACAGCTGGAGCTAAGCAGAACTGAAGCCCGGAGTCAGGAGCTTCTTCTGGGTCTCTCACATGGGTGCAGGGTTCCAAGGCTTTGGGCCGTCCTCTACTGCTTTCCCAGGCCACAAGCAGGGAGCTGGATGGGAAGTGGAGCAACCAGGGCTACAACCAGTGTCCATATGGGATGCTGCGAGGCACATGCAAGGCAAGAATTTAACCACTGAGTCAGCGTGCCAGGACCCTTACAGGCACTCGTAGGTGGGTTGCAGGGTTGGGGATGATCCATTGCTCCCTTGGCAGTGGGTCCCTGGCCCAGGAGAACAGTTCTGTGTTTGCCTGGCAGCCCAGTGCTGAGTCCTGCACGTAAAGGAACTGGTGTGGCATGGGCTATGGAGGGACGGCCCTGCTGGACTCTAGGTCACATGTGGGGGCAGAGGGGAATGCTTGGTGCAGGCCACCGGGGGCACCCAGGACTGGACCTGGGCTGCTCTGAGTGGCCTGGAGGCAGCTGAGCTGAGACCAGGGTGGCCTTGTGTATCTGGGGCTGTTCAGGCCTAGGGACTTTGGGGGACAGTGGCTGATTGGCCTGAGACAGGACCCAGTGTCCTGGGCCAAGAGCTGAGCTTAGGGACTGACATTGGGTGACTGGCATTCATCTGTTTCGGAGGGTTAGATTGTAATCAGCCAAAGCACAGGATAATGAAGCAGTAAAGTTCCGTCTAGTTTCTAGAAAAGAGGAAGGAAAGAAGAAAGGAGCTACGATATGAACTTTTTGTTTGTTTGGTTTTTTGCTCAGAAGACTCGGGGGCGAGAGGGGTGGTCCACGGACCCATGTGGCTTTCCCGGTCTTCTTGTGCACAGCCGCTGACTGCATCTGCTGCAGACAGGCCAGCTCCGAGTGCCTGATGCTCTCGGCGCTTCCAGATGAACGTCTATACAAAATAGAGTTCATTGGGCCCGGCGCGGTGGCGAAGTGGTTAAGGTCCTAGCCTTGCATGCCTGGGATCCCATATAGGCACCAGTTCTAATCCCGGCAGCTCCGCTTCCCTTCCAGCTCCCTGCCTGTGGCCTGGGAGAGCAGTCGAGGACGGCCCAAAGCTTTGGGACCCTGCACCCGCGTGGGAGACCCAGAAGAGGCTCCTGGCTTCTGATCGGCATAGCATCGGCCCGTTGCGCTCACTGGGGAGTGAATCATCGGACAGAAGATCTTCCTCTCTGTCTCTCCTCTCTGTATATCTGCCTTTCCAATAATAATAAAAAATAATAATAAAAATAAATCTTTAACAAAATATAGTTTATTTAGTTTATAAACATACAAACTGGTTTAATTCCATTGTCCCGTGAACTTGGATCGCATACTGTGATCCAGACTGGAATACTTCCACCTACAATATCGTTCACACGCCATCCTGGTCACCCATTCATAATGTACAGTTAAGGGGTTTTATCATTTTAAAAAAATTATTTATTTTTATTGGAAAGGCAGATTTACAGAGAAGGAGAGACAGAAGTCTTCCATCCTCTGGTTTTCTCCCCACATGGCTGTCATGGCCAGGGCTGCTCTGAAGCTGGGAGGCTCCTCCAGGTCTCCCACATGGGTGCAGGGTCCCAAGGCTTTGGGCCGTCCTCTGCTGCTTTCCCAGGCCACAGGCAGGATGAATGGGAAGTGGAGGAGCCAGGACATGAACTGGTGCCGATATGGGGTGCTGCCGTTTGCAGGCAGAGGATTAGCCAATTGAGCCATTGTGCTGGCCCCGAGGAAACTTTATTCTAGTTATGTACCAGTGGTGGAGGTGGCTTTGGGGAAGTGCGTTGTGTGCGTGTCATACACAGCCCTGGTGGCCAGGGCCTCACTTAGCAGGAGTGACCTCAGAGCAGCGTGACCTTATGGGGCAGATGACATCGTGGGCATGGTGACCTCACAGGTGTGGTGACCTCATAGGCGTGGTGACCTCACAGGTGGTGACCTACCTCACAGGCGTGGTGTCCTCATAGGCACAGTGACCTCACAGGCATGGTGACCTCACAGGCATGGTGACCTCACAGGTTTTGTGACCTCGCACGCTTGGTGACCTCACAGGTGTTGTGACCTCACAGGTGTGGTGACCTCATAGGCACAGTGACCTCACATGCTTGGTGACCTCACAGGCGTGGTGACCTCACAGCACAGCCGTACCTGCGCCCATCGTTGCCTGCAGTGTCTCCATGTGGCTGGAGGCTCCTCAGGCCGTGCACTGATCCCTAAGGCAGAGGACGCTGGTTGCAGAGAGCATGCACTGTGTCTGCTCGCTCACCTCGTTCTCCACTCACTGCCCTCAGCTCCTTTGAGTCCTGTCTCCTTGGATTTGCCTGTTGTGGACATGTCATGGTGGCGGCCACCCACCAGGGGCTTCCCTTGGCGTAAAATCTGCCAGGTCCTCCCCATATGTCACGTGTCAGGATGTGGGCTCCATGCCCGACCACGTCCTTCCGAGGGCCACTGGGGGAGTGTGACAGATGCTACTGGGCACGCCTGTGCGTGAGTTTCTTATGGCCTGCAGAGAGCCACCAGGTGCACATGGGATCCCCAAAGCCCCGATGTGGAGATGGCCTCTGTGCTGGGGTAGCCTCTTCAAGCAGCCTGGCAGGTCTCAGCACTCCTGGGAGTCAGTGCACTGACTAGGGGTCTGTGGTGGGCAGTGACCTCCTGGGTAGACCCTCCTGTGGGGAGGTAGCCAAGGCCTTTTGCCTTCAGCGGGGATGGGGCCCACGTCCGGCCTTGGACGGAGGCTGAGCATTCAGAGCTTGTGTCCCTGGTACCTCTGCACGGAGATTTTCCGCTGGCTCAGTGTGCACATCCGTTGCGTGGACGGCTCCTGCGAGCGCCGTGCTGCCTGCTTGGAGTTTAAGAACTTCCTCTTCCCTCTGATGACGTGGGATGCTGGGCGTGTTCTTCCTGTGCTCTGGGACAGAAATTCTTTATTAATTTGGAGGGAAGAGCGAGAGCTGCGCTGTGTGCTGGCTCACGCCCTAGATGCCCACATTGACTCGGGCTGGGAACTTGGTCCAGGCCGCCTCCCACGCTCTGCAGAAGCTGCTGTCGGGAGCGGGGCTGGTGGGACTTGAACACACGTGCTCTGAGATGGGACCCAGCTTTCTTTCTTTCTTTTTTTAAGATTTATTTTTATTATTCTTTTTATTGGAAAGGCGGATATACAGAGAGGAGAGACAGAGAGGAAGATCTTCCGTCCGATGATTCACTCCCCAGTGAGCGCAACGGGCTGATTCACTCCCCAAGTGAGCGCAACGGCCAATGCTATGCCGATCAGAAGCCAGGAGACTCTTCCGGGTCTCCCACATGGGTGCAGGGTCCCAAAGCTTTGGGCTGTCCTCGACTGCTCTCCCGGGCCACAGGCAGGGAGCTGGATAGGAAGCGGGGCCACTGGGATTAGAACCGGCCCCCATATGGGATCCCGGGCGTGCAAGGCAAGGTCCTTAACCACTTGCGCCACCGCGCCGGGCCTGGGACCCAGCTTTCCTATGAGGGGGTGTGAGCACCCGGCTGGAGGCGTGCCCTGTGATGCGGCTTGCTCTAGGGGCATGGTGGTATGTGACAGGATCTCCATATGCTGTGGCATCCCTCCTCCTCCTGCTTCCGAGGTCTCCCATGCTTCGGGGTTAAGATGTGAGCACGGCAGCCTTTGGGTGCTACGGCTGTGTCCCTGTCGCCAAGCCTGTTTCGGGGAGCTGCTGTCTCCATGCCCCTGTCCCCGGAGGCAGACAGTGGCTGAGCCTGTGGGGCGTGCCGTGGGCACTGGCCTTCCTCGGCCGTGGGCTGGGCTTGGTGGGTATCTTTTCGACCCAACTATAGAAGCTGCAATCCAGTGTATTCTTGGAGGTGTGTAAACAGAACTGCTTGAATGCAGTCCAATACTTGTCAGCAAGGGTATTATTTTGGTAACAAGGAAGACGAGCTGTCCCCTTTTCTGCGTTCAGTGTCACATCACAATGCTGCCATCCGCTGCCAGGCGGGCGTGAATGGAAGCTGGTCCCTGTGCAGGAGGCCTGGCTGCGCCGTCTCTGAATGCCGCAGCAGTTCTCGGCTCCAATTAGACAGCGGGAGCGGTGCTTTCCGTCCCCACGTGACTTGTAGAAGATACCAGGCAGGTCGCAGAGCTGGGGGTGGGAGGTGGTGCGGGGATGTTGCAGGCACGGGAGTCAAATGGAGGCTGGCCCTGGGCAGACCGAGCCCCACCCCCCCTTGCTGGCTTGGACATCCCTCACCCCCCTCTGGGCCCAGGCACAGCCAGGAAACTGTGAAAGCCAAGCCTCTCTGGCCGGGGCGGTCCCCGGTTAGCCTCCTGGCATGCCAGGTCCTGGGCAGCCCCTGGGCCAGTGGGTCGGGTATGGGTGGCACCCCGCTGAGGGATGCCTGTGCCCCTTGGCCTTTGTGCCCCCCCTGCCCACCAGCACAAGGTCTGGCTCACCCTGCCGGGTTGTGTGATTGAAATTCATTGCCAAATTTATTGAGAAATTAATGAGAAAAGCTGCAAAGTATTGACTTTGAGAGGAAAACACAACTCATCTTGAATGAGGAGGAAAATGCAGCAATAATTTAGCCACTATTGATTTGGCCCTGTCCATGTATTGATCTTCATTTTACAATATTAATTTGCACCTGCAATGGGCTGGGAAGGGAGCCGATTTCATTTCGTGCCTGCGTGAATGAGCAAAGCATGAGGTGCTCTTAAGGAGCCGGGGATTACTTGCCGTCATGTGGGGAAGCCCGAGTCCCCCTTTTTCTTCCCCCTCTATTTTGCTTGTTACTGAAATGGACTAAAAATTAATTTTTTTGTCGGACAAAATATGAAAGCAAAAATCCCATCTAAAACACAGCCCTCCTCTCGCTGCCCGGCCGCTTTCATCCGCCAGCCGCCCTCATCGTCATGCTCGGATCAGTTCAAAGTTCATGAAATTTCTATGAGCATTGATCTTGCCCCATTGATTTTTTTTTTTTTTTTGCAGCAGATCTTTGAAATTTTAATTTCCCGAGCATCTGAATTTCTTATAGATGAAATGCAGTAGCAGGAGGCAGTTGATGATAAAGTGCAGAACTTAGCATCATTTTAAAGCCAAAAAAACAGGCAGGAAAAACAAGCATTGGCAGACTTTGTGTGATGTTTTTGAGGTGGAATGCTGAAGGGACTCCGGTGGGGGCGAAGGGATTCAGGGAGAGCGAGATATCAATTTTGTCTTCTGTGGCCACACATTTTTAATGCAACTTTTTATACAGTCATTTTTGAAAGCAAAGCTATCTGTGGGAACAGCAGGGTGGGGAGGCATCCTTCACTGCACAGTCATTTGTTCACAGCGGTCCTTATCACCTGGTCAAGTCCACCTAGTTACTTATCAGTGGGACATTTAATAACCTCAAGGTGATATAATTGCTATTGGCATTTTTCCCCCTTGGATTCAGCTGGTTAATGTGTAAACTACTTGTCAGCAAATAGCACTTTGTCACTGAAATCACTAACACCCTCTAGAGGAATGTGTTTGTATTGAGCAATTTAATTTTACTTTATTTAATTTTTACACATTACAACCTGTGTTCATCCAGGCACGCTGACGGCCTGCAGTCGGCTGGGGCAAGGTCTGGGCATCCCAGTTAGTCAAATACACTATATCTTATTTAACAATCCCCATTGCCTTAATTGAAGCCCGTTCTTGTCCCTCGGAAAAGGAGTTGCAGATGTTCTTATTATGTAGCTATGTTGCTAATGTGAAAAACTGCCTCATTACGAGGATCTGTTTGTAGCTAGAAAATTACTGCATTATGACAAATGCGTGATTGGGAAGTCACAGGAAGATCATCATTATTGAAATGAAACTGGGACTCATTTACTAGCTGCAGCCGGCAGCTGGAGGGGAGCAGCGGATGTCTTCCTGTTCTCATTGTTGAAGTCAGGTTTCTGAAGGCGGAGGAGGGTCCACGCCAAACCGAGAACTTCCCACACCACTCTTCATGGGGCCCGCTCCACGCGGCTCGTCTGCTACCCGCACGAGCCCCCCTTGTGCTCTTAGGGCACCAGTCAGGCACCCCCACCGTGCTGGGCAGAGCCCTTGTGCCAGCTGCACTCGCAGGCGTACTGCACGCCGCTGCTGGGCTACTGGCCAGGTCTCTCTGGCAAGGATGGTCAGGAGGTCGCTGTGACAATGACGCTTTGTCACCAGGGCCCCTCCTTCCTGCCACTGTCCCTGCCTGCTGTCCATCCCTGTGTGTAGGCGGGCAGCCTTTGGGCTGAGCGGGTGCCCAGGGCTGTCTGCCCGTCTGGGCAGCAGCAGGCCACAGCCTCGCCTGGGCTGCTGCTCGTCTGATGCTCCTGTGGGCAGCTTTCCCTCCGCTGACTGCCAGGCGTGTAGTACCTGCTTAACAAAGCCAGGACGACTTGCGTGGAAGACAGGTTCTTGGGTAATTTTTTTTCCCCCTGAGTTTGCTGTTTGAAAACATAGACACACACACACCCTGGCCATGTCTACTAGGTTATACTGAAAAGTTTGTGGGAGATGGAACAAAAAGATAGGTTTATTTGGGGAATGCTCAGAACCAGGCCCTGTGGAGTCTTCAGGAAGTTCATGGGCAGTGTGGAGCACGGGAAGAAACACCACACCTGCATTTCAGTTTTTTTCTTTACCTGGGTGAACATCTTTTAATTGCAGTTTTTCTACCTGCAAACTTTTGGAAGTGCTTCTTCTTTCCCTCTGTGGAATGCTCTTATTCCTGCTGTCCCCAGAAGGTCCTTGCCGTGTGGCCCTGCTTCGCTCAGTGTTCCTACCTTCATGGACTGCTGTCGGAGCCTAACCACGTCACCACCTGCATTTCCGGGGTGGCAAAGCTGAGTGTGGGACTCAGGCAGGGGCGGATGAGCCCCGGCCTTCCCAGGGCAAGCCAGGGTGTGCGTGTCCCTGCCTGCTGCCCGCTGCAGGAGTCGGGGGTGTCCCTGCCCGCTGCAGGAGTCGGGGGTGTCCCTGCCTGCTGCCCGCTGCAGAAGTCGGGGGTGTCCCTGCCGACTGTAGGAGTTGGGGGTGTCCCTGCCCGCTGCAGGAGTCAGGGGTGTCCCTGCCCGCTGCAGGAGTCGGGGGTGTCCCTGCCCGCTGCAGCAGTCAGGGCGCTCTGCTCACATCGGGCTGGCTGGAGCTGCCCTGGTCCCAGCTGTAGCTCAGGGCCTCGTGCCATTCTCGGCTGCCACATTAGCTCTGGCAATCCCAACTTGAATTGACATCACAGACCGTTAAAATTTTATCAATTGCGGTATGATTAATCCCCCAGTACATGGGCCTGACTTAAATATTTAGAATGCTTCTTCTGTTATGACTTTAACGCATGTAAAGTAACGAGATTAACTCCAGTACACTCAAATATGTTTAAATAGGAATCCTTCCCGAGCTGTAGGCTATTCCAGCGCGTGGGGATCGCCGCGTGCACGTGGTCGTGTCAGGGCCTATTTGTAGGCCCCGCGCTGCACGCTGGCCTGCGTGTGATAGTCGCCTGATCGCCTGCCTCATTTGGCATGGAATGCGATTCCTGGCTATTCCAGCTTTTGACTCATTCAGGTTTTATTGCTGTGTAATTTTCTTATTCTAAAATAAAAGCTCTCCAACAAAAATTACTATGCATTAGGCCGCGGTAGCCTACTCAAATGGATACTAATACAGTTTATCTCTAAAAGGACGGATAATGTATTTGAAACAGATAAAAGGCCCTCCACTAAATGACGAATGTTAATATCTTACGGCACGGTTAATAAAGAGACATTTCACAGGGGAGGTTTGTTTTGTGACTCTGGATACAACAGCCTTGTAATCTGACATATCTTAAATGATACAATTTCACACATACATTCATCCCGGGGGGCGGCGGGGGCGGCGGAGGCGGGCCCTGCTCCCCGATGCTTGCGCCGGACCTGGGGAGGTGGGAGGCCGGGCAGGGAGGCTGCAGCGCACGGCGTGTCTCGAGAAATGTTTTGTTTTTCCCCTTCAGCAGAAAATAACATTTGTTTTTGTTGTGTTTAAGGTAGAGTTCAAATTAATTTAACCAGTGACACATGTTCAGAGGCTGAGCCGCGCTAAGCGATCCTAGGCAGTGAATTGTGGGGGAACCAAGTCCGTTCATTCGAGGCTCTCCTCGTGCTGACAGATGGGTGGGTGGGGGAGCCGGCAAATATTAACATAAACCAAATTTGCTTTATTCTTCTTCATATTTTGCCCTCCCCGTGGCTCACGCTCGCCCAAGCCTCCTTCTCTAATTATCCACGAGGTCAGTAAGCAAAATTGGGAAGAAGCTGAGAGATCAATACAAATTATCCCTGAGCAAACCAGTGCTGACAGTTTGAATTGCAGCATATGTTTACCCAAAATCAGGCAATTTATCTTAATATCAGCAAAGTAATGCAGTGCGGGTGAAAGGTCAGGCAATCTCTCCCCCTCATAATTACCCAGTTCTAAAACAGGAAAGTGGTATTGATTGGCCTGGTTGGGGGCTCCCTGACTGGACGTGCCAGCGCCTTGCCCTGGCCCAGCCGGGCTCCCCTGCACAGCGCATGTGCTGCGGCCACCTCCTGGCCGAGCCTGGGGTGGGGAAGGGTTCTGCCCGTTCCTGAGCGCGGGAGACTGGGGGCCAGCTGGTTCTGCAAGTGGCCGTGGCCACTGCTCTGGAGACTAGGGGCAGACTGGCCAGCCCCCTCCCCACCCTGACCACTGGCAGGAGCGCGAGTACCACCTGTCACTGCTCCTGCTGTGGAGACAGAATGTGCGCGACTGGGCCCTGCTGGGCAGCAGCCCCAGGCACCTTGCTGCTGTGGCCTGCACCTGGCCTGGAGGCACGGTGCTCAGGACCGTGCCATCACACCTGGGGCCGGTGTGCGAGTGCAGAGGCAGCTCCTGTCGCCCGGCTTGAAGCCCTTGCTGGTCCGAGAAGAGGAAGGCCTGGAGCGTCCCCCTGGAACAGGAGTGTGCAGTTATTACAAGTCATAAAGCTTCTGAAAGCTTGCATTAAGGCGCCTATCACCTGTCACGCGCATTTGCATGAAATCAATAGCGGCCGCCCATCTATCTTTTCTGATCACCTCTCATCAGGCCGATTCATTAAGTCCGGCAGTCACGGTGGTTAGCCGGGAGAGTGGAGAGGTCTGACGTGCTGGAAGTGCACACGGGGCCACCTAGTCCGTTCCCCAACTGAGAAATGCAACACTTGATCTAATCCTTGCTGGACGGGGCTGCTTGGCGAGGCCACGGCCGCCGCCCGTCCACGCCGCCGCCGCCCGGCTGCACTCGCGCCTGACACCTTGGCTGGGACCCGGGCAGAGACATGACAAATTGTCCCCCAAGTCAGCGCTGACAGCCTCTGATGATTAATGGTCTGATTATGAAGTGGTTTTACACACATAGAATTTACATCAGAGAGAGTTAGAAATTTCGCCGTGTCACATACGCCAAGGCATTTACAGGGCTTTACTATTTGCAAAGAAAAAAGAGGGTGAAATCCCAGCAAAAGCCATGTCATGTAAAATCAATACGTCGGATCAATGCTTTATTAACAAGAAAATGTCTTACTTCACATTCCTGCGTGGCCCTTTGTCTCCGGGATGTTTGATGGAATGTCAGATCATATTGTGGGCCTCAACTTCCCGGCGTGTTCCCGAGCACGCGGGCCGGGCTGCCGAGCGGTGTGCGAGGCGCTGTGGCCCCAGCGCTTGGGAAGACGGGGTCAGGTGATGGGAGAGGCCTTGCCGCGGCTCTCCGGGCCCTTTGTGTCCCACGCCTGCCGAGCGGGGCGCTGTCACTCGCGAGGTGACTGATGACGGATGGCCCACGGCGCACGGGGAGTAATGAAGAGATGGCGGCCGGCCGGTCTTGTTAGTCTCCGAAAAACCCCTGATTTATGTCCCGCCACGCACCGTGGAGTCGCTCCACGGAAAGCGGTATCTCCATCCAGAAGTAATGCGCTCTAATAAGTATTTTCCCCGTAACTCGCGTCTCTGGGCCTCAGGGCTCAGTTTTTGTTGGAGCCATAATAAGACCCGATGGCTCCTTACAAAGCTTGTTAAGCACCGTGTGTGCAGCCGGTTGCGGTCCGGCCGAGATCCGTGCACTGTCCACGGTGCGTGTGCCGCTGATTTATGGCCGTGTACGGATCCTAGTCAAAATTACAATTTGAGGGATAAAAAGATTAATTACTACTTGTGGCCGGCAATTTTGTGAGGCTGGTAGATTGCAGCTGTAGGCTGACAGGGCAAGCCATTCGTGGATTCTTAGAGCTGTACAGACCAGTGCTCCCCCGGCCTGGACAGTGCTCAGGCAACGTGCTAGATCAGAAAGGGCCACGGGAATAAATCCGAGGCCAGCAATAGCTGGGCATATGTCATCATGGCCAATTTCCCACAAACCCTTGTCCGGCGCCAGTGACACCCGTCTTCAGGATGCTGTGTCAGGGGCTGTCACTCAGGGACCTCACTGCCATTTGCACAACTCACCCGGTTCCCTGTCCCTGCCTCCGTGATGGTCTCCAGTTTAATATGGATTAGAACTAGTCACCACTTTTGTGTGCAGCAGAAGGCTAGGGCAGGGGGCTGTGCGCATTCCTTAAGACCAAGTCAGCTTTGGGCGGGCGGCTGGGGGGCTGCCTCCCAGAGACGCCCGCCGGTCGTTAACCTGTCCTGCCTCTCTGTCTTGTCGCAGCCCTTAATGAACCCACCATAGACTACGGCTTCCAGAGGCTGCAAAAGGTCATTCCCAGACACCCCGGCGATCCCGAAAGGTTGCCCAAGGTCAGTATACGGGGAACGTGGCACGCTGCGCCGCTGGGTGCCCGACTGGGGGCTGCGGGAAGGGTGCAAGGAGCAGGTCCCTGCGTCCCCAGCCCCGGGCCCGCAGAGGGGCGGACAGGTGTGAAGCCTGGCCGAGGCAGGCGAGGAGCAAGACAAAGGGCCGGGCCTTGGCCCCTGCGCCTCCTCTCCGAAGGAGACCAGCACAGCTTTCCTGATAACAAAAATTTTGGATTCTGCGAGAGGGACATCAACTTCCACGTAATGAAATAGTTCAATTAGACATTTTCCACTCCAGCGGCCTGCGCTGATCTCCATCTGAGCAGCCCCGTCTGATCTGCGATTACTTCACTCTTGTTTTCTTTTCATTTTCTAAAGCTCGATTCAGTTTAATCTTTTGTTTACAAAGCTTTTGTTATAAGTCGCTGACTTAGCCGGCTAACAAATGAAGTCCACATATTAATATCTAGAGGGACTTTTCATTTAAATTCAGCAAAGACAGAAGCCGCCGTGTTGTTTATGCACTCGCCACCTATCACAGAGATTTCATTTTGATGTATAACATTAAAGATAAGTCAAGCTTATAATTTCCCCTTCCTTTGATATAATTTTGTCTCTTGCTCTTTAGAAGGCCTCTCTGATTTCCAAGGCAGAGTTGGAAGTGCAGGACGAACTCATGCGCGATGGCTGCTGGCTTTGCGTGCCGTGCCCCCGTGTCTTGACACCTCTGAGTCATATTAACACCAGCAGACCTTTAAGACGTTGCCTTGCAGGGCTCAGCCGCACAGGGTGTCGTTAGGCCCCTCTGTAATTTGTGGACGTGCTATCAGATATCCTCTTGAGGAGAAGCTGGAGCTGGCGGAGAGGCCCTGTAGGAGCTCGGCAGCTCTCCGAGGCTCAGCCCTGGCCAACCCCGGCCCAGGGCCAGGGGCTGGTGGCCACCTTTCCCGTGGGGCTTGGCGTGCGGTGGCCTTGTGCAGGACCTTCCCCCAGCAACAAGGCTCCTGTCCAGGCGACCCTGCGGCGGGCGGGGGGACCTGTCCGGCTCACAGGGCCCTCCGGTGATTCCCTTTTGGCACAGTGCTCGGCGGTTGGCACCACAGGTGCCCCCTGTGTGCCCTGGGGTCTCCCCCAAGCCGCCCCGAACCTGGGACGCAGCCCTCCCCCCA
>NW_024466512.1:1395000-1507500 GCF_017591425.1 Ochotona curzoniae
CCCGCGAGGATACGTACCCAGCAGTACTCCCCAGCAGTCCAATTACAACACAGTGAGCACTAGCATGAATGGATATGGAAGTGGCGCCATGGCCAATCTAGGGGTCCCTGGCTCGCCTGGATTTCTTAATGGCTCCTCCGCTAACTCTCCCTACGGCAGTAAGTGTCTGTTTTTGTCACACGTCATCACGCACATTCATACCACTACCAAGTCGAGTGTGTGCATTGCTTGGGTGTTCTGTGATGTGAGCTACTGGATAAAAGGAAGGGTGGCCCCAGAGGCTGGGCGTCCCGATGGCGACCGCGCGTCGCCCCCCAGAACGCGGCCCCTCCCCGCCCCACGCCATCTCTCCACGGGCAGAGGTGCCCTGCGCCCGCCGTCCCCAGCACTCGCCCCGTCTCCAGCGCGCGGCCCAGGCGGAAGCGTGTGGTTCTGTTGGTGGGCCTCCCCCGGGCGGGGCCTGCGTGCTGACGTGTTTGCTTTGTTGCAGTAGTGCCGTCCAGCCCCACCATGGCAGCCTCTTCGGTCACCCTCCCTTCAAACTGTAGCAGCACACACGGCATTTTCTCATTCTCACCTGCCAATGTCATCTCCGCAGTGAAACAGAAGAGCGCCTTCGCGCCCGTGGTCCGGCCCCAGGCCTCCCCTCCTCCCTCCTGCACCAGCGCCAACGGGAACGGACTGCAAGGTGGGTGAGGATGGCGGGCCTGCCCCGGGCTGTGCATGCTGCTCTCCCGGCCCCACTTGCCAGTGCCGCAGGGGGCCGCCTTCCCTGGCCAGTACGAGGCTGCGCCTCTTGGTCCTGGTCTATCTCTCCCTGGTCTCTTCCAGCAGCCAGGCCTGTCCGCCCTGACCTGGCACTGGGCTGGGGCACGGCCCACCGTGGTTCTGGGCTGCCAGGCAGCCCCAGGCCATGAGTGCGGGAGAGGGGCCATGGCTGGCCGCAGCCCTGTCCGTGCATGGGCGTCAGAGATGCTCGAGGGACAGGGACGCGGGGGCGCCATCTGGACCGATCTGTGTGGAGAAGGGGTCCGTGGGAGGGGCACCCAGCCCTTCTAGCCAGTGAGGTGTGCACCTGGTGATGCCAGGTGGACGCCCCAAGCCTGGCAAGCCGGCAGGAGGCTCTGCGCACCTAGCCCCTCAGGCGCTTGCACTAAGTGGCCGTCGTCTGGCCTCTTGCACACACCGCCCTTGGTTTATGCTCCTCCTGCTCAAAGTCAAATCCAGTTACTCCTTGAAAACCCATGAATCCATTCAATCAGTATTTACCGAGCGCCTACTATGTGCCAGGCTCTCTGCTGGGTGCCGAGGACGTAGCCGCGGAGAAGACAAACTGGCCCTTTTGTGAAGTCGGTGGGATATTTCACTTTGATGAACTAATGCTCAAAAAAGGACCTGGCAAGGTATCACGGTTTGCAATCATTGTCTTGACACCCGTTAGTGCAGGAGGGACGCCCAGGCTCTCCCAGCGCTGCCACCCGGCCAGGGCCGCCCCCGCTCGCAGCTGCTGAGGGCTTGCACCTCGTGTGTGGCCACCCAGAGCTGGCACCGCACCAACAGCGTGCGCACACAGGTCTTGCGCAGCACAAATGTTGTAACAGTGAGTCGGAGGTAAATTAACATTCTTGAGATTAATGACCTGAGAAATGGAAGCACACATCACTACACGAACAAATGTATTAATATGTTATGCATAAATTAGCGAGAGCCATCGTTTTGACAAAAATTAAACCACGCTGGAGCTGAAGGCCCTCCTGTTAGGCCAGTACCGGTCCATGGGCCGGCCTCGAAGCCCCATCCTGAGTCGAGGCGAGAAGTGGGCACCCTTGGACCCCAGTTTCTGGGGGCCCAGGATTCTCAGGTTGCAGAGCAGGTGGGCTGGCAAGGTGGTGACCCACGAGGGCCCCCGACTCACTGTTACAACTCAGAACGGTTCGCAGAGTGTCAGGACTGAGGCCTGACGCAGAGGGGAAGCCGAGGCCAGGCCAGCTGTCCCTGAGGGAGCCAGGAGATTCCAGGCTGGCCCGAGAGGAGAGACAGCCAGTGTCAGGGGCCCGACGTCCGGTTGCTTCTGCTGGAACCGGTCAGAGCGGCCGCCCTTCTCGGCAGATGCTGCGAGAGAGGGGCCTTGAGGGTTTCTGCCCCCCCACTGCAGGTTCCCCAGCGCCCTTCCCCTCACCCAAGGCGGGTCAAGGGGAGGATGGCGCAGAGGGCAGGGCATACCTGGCCGCGGTGGCGGGCGTGTGCACGGTGTGGCCTCCGGCAGTAACTACTGTCCCCTCCTCCCTTGCAGCTATGTCTGGGCTGGTAGTCCCGCCCATGTGAGGGGCGTTGCTTTGCCTTCCCTGGCACCCGGCGTCACAGACGGACTTCAGGGGACACGTTTGGCATAGCGGGGCGTGCTGGCGCCAGACGCATCTTGGAGACCATCAGCAGCCGTCCAGACGCTACAAAAGACTTTGTTTAAAGATTTTATTTAAACTATTAAGAATCAACATGCAAACAGCCTACTTCTTCATGAACAATTCCATTTTGATTGACTGAACTTTTCTCGTATTTTCACACTTCTCAGTCCTGGTGAACAAGGACAAGAAAGCAACGCCTATTTTGTATAAAGTCTGACCCCGTCTTGGCTCTGTCTAGTACTTGCTATCTGTGTTGGGAGAAACTTCGTGAATGCACCATTTTGATGATCATGAATATCATGAATCACTGAGGAAAAATGCCTCCGGACATTTTTCTGTACTCATACTTAGATTCACAATGGTTGTGTATCTCTATAATGTGAAATATTTTTTTGTGGTGAACAAAGGGGGCCAAGGAGGTATGAGCCATCAGACTGGAAGGAGACGATGACTATAAGATTAGGAAGAGGGGGGTGGGGGCGGGGAGGGCGGGTTTATCACTGCTTAACTTCATCTTAATGAAACGAAACTTTGTAACTTATTGTAGTTAGAAAATGTCCCTTTGCTATTGAATCTCGCCTTCAGCAAGCACACTGACAGAGCAGAACCGTGCTCCTGTCTGTCGGTCCGATCTCGCCCACTGCTAGAGCTCCTTGTCAAGCAAGTGTGATCTGCAACATTTTTTCCACTTTTGCTAGCACTGTATACTGTTGCATTCTTAGGCTACTGTGAGGTCTGTTTCTTGTACCAGCTTGTCCTTTACTTCTAGGTCCTTCTTCCCTAATGTGTTTTGTATGTGGTTATAAAATTGTAGACTTTTGTGATTTTGCCAAAGTTGTAGCTAAATATTTATACACTTGTCTTGAATTTTTTTCAGATCCACTGAAAGATTTAGAAAAAAAAAAAAACAAGTTTTATTCCTTATGTGTCTTATAAGGGATAAAATGGCTTCCATCCAGTCCTTGCGTTCCCCACTGATAGCTGCAGTTGCTACGGGACTTTATTTTGTAACATATCAATTATAAATATTGTATTTATCTTTGAGATTTTGTACATTGCCTCCCGTCAGTTTCCTTTTCCCGTCTGTATTGGTTTCCGACCATGGCCTGGTGTTGTGACGCTGGAAGAGCATTAGCCAAGACTTGTCTCTGCTCTCTTCTCGTTAGCCCAACCGTGTCCCACCCTTGTGTTTGTACTTTAAGCATCAGCTATTGTTTAGACTTTCCATCCTATTTTTTTTTATTGTTTTGAGAAAAAGTCAAATCCATCGTTTATTTTTATATTATTTTTAAGTTATCTGAACAAATACTTTTGAAAAAAGAAGTGTGTTATAGTCAAAGCGAAGCGGTGCCAGCCGGCTGAGACAAACCCCAATGGATCATGCATGCGTGTGCAGTGGCCGCGAGGCGGCGGCACCTGTGGGGCTGGTCCTTTTTATTTTTTTGTAGAATGTAAGAAGTCATTTTAGCTGTCACCCATGACTCTGCCACATACATATAGCTGAACCGTGTTTACTGGAAAATTCAGAGGCCTAAAGTTTAAAATTAAATTTACTTCTGATGTTTTGATTAAAATGTTTGCCACATGAACTTCTCTGATGCCTTAAAAGTGGACTTCTTTCCAAGAAAACACACAGGCGAGACCTCTGTGCTGTTTTCTCACGGGCTGATGCCACAGCTGTTAGAGATGGTGTGAAACCACACACACACACGCACGCACGCACGCACACAAAGCACAAACCTGCTGCCCATGCCACCCCTCCCCGGGCCCCTCAGCTGCCCAAGGCACCCTGCGCGGGCCCTCGGGCAGCCAGCGGCCCTTTTTTAATGATGCATTTTCCAGCTCAGATCTGGCTGCTGCCCCGCCAGCACGGGGCAGGCCGGAGTGACCTCTGGGAGTGGTGGTGCCTATTAGTGCCAAACCCACGGTGAGACCAGGCGGCCCACGGTTCCTTCTGCACTTGGTGGCCGAGGGACACGGTGCGGGAAGCCTCATGCACACTGCAGCAGCCATCAGAGGCAGAGCCAAGAAGGGGGACTTGAGCAGCCTTGTTGGACCAAAACAGCAGTGCACAACTCAGACGGTGTTCCTCAAGGCACTCAGGTGAGTGACAGATGCTGCGCCCACTGTGGCCAGAGGGCCACCCCCCAGCTCAGCTTGGAGAGCAGCCCGAGACGTCATTTGGGAACCAAATCTACTCTGCTTAGATTGTGTCTGAACGAGGGTTTGCTCCACAGAAGAGTTCCATGTCCGTGCTAAGAGCGTTTGCAAACTCCTTCATCCCCACACTTGATTTGTGTCTTAGAGAAAAATTAGTCGGCGCCCTCGTGGCTTCGTTGTCTCAGATCCGAGCGCTCCACTCAATGGTAGATTTTACTGTTAAACCCTACAATGAGATTGTTTTATCTGTACATTTTTTTCAGATATTTAACTGTATAAAAATGTTCATTTTACACAATATTTAATTAAAGTATTTCTTGTCTGTGAATTTCACTTTTGGCAGTCTTCTCTGTTTTCATTATTGCATTGTCTCAAGCATGCACACTCCAGTTACTGTGGGTGTTTGCTGGTACACAAGTGCGAGGTCTGGAACTTGACCCTTCTGAGTTACCAGAACATTCCAGCAAGCTGCCAGTCTGTCATTGCAGCTGCGCAATGCCCACCATCACCGTGGGCTCCGATCCGGGATGTGTGAGATGTGCCTTGACACACATGGGATGTGGCACAGCCTCCACCATCAAGCCTGCTCCCCACAGAGGGCATGGCAGGTGGAGGACAACAGCCCTGGCTGTCCCACACCCATATGCCACCTCAAGTGCCCCTCGGCCAAGAGAATAGCGGCCAAGGTGGGGTGGGCAGACTCCCAGAGCACTGGGTGCTGGCTGAGGCCCAGTGTGTGGGCCACCAACCCCAGCCGCCATGGCCTGCGCGGTCCGCTACTGGCTGCCTATTAGCATAGCCAAATGCACCAGAGTAATGAGGTTAGCTGTGCCCACACGGGTCCCAGCCTGCACCGCTGCCACCACAGGGCTCAGTTTGCGGGGGCCTGTGGTGCACCTGCTGCATGGCACTTCTCTGTGGTGGCAGCGGGCTGGCGTGTTTTGGCTTGCAGCTCTGTCGCACCTACATGCAAGTGTGATGTAAATTAGCACTCACAAATGTCATCCTAATTAGTTGTTCTGCTGAGCAAAACAGGAAACAACCATTCAAAACATACAGGAACTTGCGAATGCCTTCTGCAGTCAAGGGGAATCACGCTCAGGCCTTAAAGAGACAGCAGGAGAGAGGCTCTCGGGACGCCCGCCTGCAGCCGCCTCCTAAGCCCCCTGTGCCCCAAGCTGCCTGGCACAGGGTTAAGCTGGAGCCAGGCATGCCCGGCTGCCTTGTCGGGACCCTGTGAGCTGCGGTTGGGGGTTGCTGGTAGGAGAAAAGTTCGCTAGTTCCTTTTTCAAATCCAGAGCAAGCACCCGGTGCTCTCCCCAGACACACGCCAATCATGGTCAGGGAGCCTTTTAAGATCTCTCAAGCTTTTAAAGATTATTCAAAGCACTTGAAATGGGCTTCAATCTAATGCCTCATTTCATTGCATTAAACAGCCTGGTTAATAAAGAATCGATATATTCAAAGGGCAAGGTTATCTTTTGTCTATAAGGGGTGGTGTCATTCTCAACCTTTTATAGTTCAAATGCTGAGAAAGAGCTCGGGAATCCGTGCTCATCTGTGGGTCAGGGAGAGGCTGAGCCCCTGCCCGGGAAGAAAGGCCGGCCTCCGGCCAGCAGCCCCGCTCCTGCCCGCGCGAGCACCCACGCAAGTCGCCAGCCAATGTCAATTCCTCATCAAGACAGGAGGCCACAGCGATCATTTTTTTTCTTTTTGGCAGAGAACGCACACAATTCAGACTGCAGAGAAGGGCAGCCATCTCACAGGGCTGTTGATAACGGGGCGTCGATATGCCTGCGTGGTCCCCCTGCTCAATGCGAGCCCTTGTGCGCCCCTTTTGCCCGCCGATCCTGGGGCCTGATAGCAGCTGAGCTGCCGATGGACACAGCGGGTCGGCCCTTGCAATTAACACCATGAATAAATCACACAAAAGACTTGGGGTGCTTTGTACTCGGTGAGACAATCCCCTGTTTACCCTTCAAGGATTCCTTTTATGTGGGAATAAGGTTGCTTCTAATGAAATTTAAACTCATCAGAGGAAATCAAAAACCTCCAATCAGATTACAAATTGATTTTTTGGTCATTTGTCATGTCCCGGTGTGGAGCCGCAGGTCTCACTGCGAGAGGGTCTCTGTTCCCAGGCTGGGAGCGGGTGTGGACAAAGCGTCCCTCCCCTGTGGCCAAAGACAAACTGTGTTCTCTGGCCTGCGAGGCCTGGATGCTGGCAGGAACCCTCAGGCCCGGGCCTGGGTGTGGACACCAGTCTAGGCTGACAGATGTCCAGGGATATCGCAGGAAGCTGTGGTCATCTCTGCCCGTGGACAGCGTGGGGCATGTGGGCTGGGTGGGCAGCAGCCCAGACAAGCTCTCCTGGCCATGCAGGCAGAAGGCAGTCTCAGCCCCAAGCACTGTTGAGTCAGCCCCCACCACGTCTCCTTGGAGCCAGCCAGGCATCAGCTCCACATCCCATGGGCTCCCCTGTGCCACTGGGACACACAGCCTGCGATACGCCCTTCCTGCCTCCATTCCTGGGGTGGTAGTCCAGGCCCAGACTCTGAGCCTTGGTGTGAGCCCCAGGGCGAGTGCTGGCCCTCCCAGGAAAGCCTTGACCTGGGACAGAGTGGGGGCAGGTGCTGCTTCTAGAGGCGGCGGGTGTCCCTTCTGCCAGAAGTCTCCTTAGGTACCACTTCTTAAATAGGGTCTCTAGACTATGTCCAATAACAGGTACCCATCTCTGTTGCCCGGGGTGCGAGTGAGGGTGGGGAGGGATGGGGCTCTTCACTCACAGCACCTTAGTGGGTCTTTCACAGGTCAGGATGTCACTTGTGTTTTTATGGACAGAATGGTGGGTGGGGTAGGGGAACAGGTGTTCTAACACCCCAGGGAGACAGCCAGAGGGAGTGACAACCAAGTCAGGTTTGGGTCAAGAAAGGAAGGAGGCTCCGGAGGGTCCAGCAGTGTCCCCCAACCCCCACCCCTGCCCTGGGGGCCTGATGAAGACCTGCAGAACATCATAAAGAGGGCAGCTGATGTCCAGTCGCTGGAGAAGAGGAGGGGTGCTGTGAGTGTCAGAACACAGGGCACAGAGGGGCACGAGGTCCCGTGACGCCCAGCTCAGTGTCCGCCCCCACGTTCTAGCATTCCTCCAGAGCCTGCTCCTGACTGCTTTGGTTTGTGCTTCTTTAAGGAAGCTCCTGATGCGTACAACCAAACTACTGCAGACACTTAGAGAAAATTATTTTGAATTGGCACTACGAGAAAGCCCAGGAACGCACAAGGCCTTAGACTTAATGCACAAATTCATACATACATACAAATATGTACAAGCAGTTTTTCTAGAATAATAACGGACACTTGGCAACAAGATTGTTAAAATGTCATCATTGAAAACAGTGTGCAAAGTGCTCAGTGCTGAGGAAGAAAACCGCAGAAGCAATGCCAGCGGTGTGCTCGGGCACTGCAGGGCTGCCCAGCGTCTGTGAGCGGAGGCATATACCATGTTCATGGACTGCAAAACTACCTGCTGAAAATGTGCCAATTCTCCCCAAATGGCCCTACACAATCAGCGCAGTCTCAAATTTCAGTGGACGTCTTTCTTGAAACTGACAACCTGGGGCTGGCATTGTGTCACAGCAGCTGGACTCACTGGCGGTGGCAGCTCCCAGATCTGAGAACTTTTGAGAGCTCACACGACACCCCACGCGGAAACTCCTCCATATCACGTGACAAGGGACAGAGTGCAGGCAAGGAGAACACACACACGTGTTCACAGAAGGGAGGTGAAGGCGTTGGGCAGCCTGGACATGTCGCCCGCACGCCCTACCCACCGCTTTCCGCTCTGTTCTGCGGAGACATTGCTGCAAATGCCAAAAGCCTGCAGTTGTGCCAGTGGGTTTCCCACAGCTGAACCTGCCCGGGCTCCACAGCACGTCTAGCCCCAAACATCTTGCGTACAAGCTAGTCAATCTGCATCAGTTAAGCCATCTACATACGAACATAAAGAACTCCCATAAAGCGGCAAGAAAACATCTCAATCTTAAAACAGGAAAAGGGCTGAACAGACCTTCATCCAAGAAGACACACATATTCCCAGCACACAGGAAAAGCAGAGATGGCCCAAGGAGAGCCACACACCTGCACCAGTGCCCAGGGGCATGGCTCGGACCCCTCCCGGCTCCTGAGACTGGTGAGCAGCGCGGCCACTCTGGGAAACGGCCCAGCGCTTTGTCAAGTGCATACAGCCCAGGATCCACAGTTCCACACAGCCACATGACAACTCCTGATGCCAGGAGGCCAGAACAAACCAGATACGTTGTAAAGATGGATTTCCACCAGCACTGCATCTGCGCACCCGAGGATTCGTCAACAGACAGTGACTCTCGAGGTCACAAAAGACCTCAAAGGCACAATGCCCAGGGAAGGGACCTGCACAGAGCTGGCCACTTTGCAACCCCAGGGCCCAGGCAGGATTCGTGAATGGCTGGCTTCACCAAGAGGCTCATTCTGACTCACCGTTCTGGAAGCACATGGTCTAGGAGCCTCATCCGGTGCTGGTCCAGTCCTGGAGGAGGAGAGAGGGGCATCAGTGGTTGTGCACAGAGAGCAGGTGCGCCTACCCCTTCAGCTTCCTGTCCTATGGCCCCGAGACTAAACCAAGGAACTCCACCAAAGTGGGCGAGCTGCCCGGGGCTGGGCATGTAGGGAGCCAGAGCAGGGCTGGAGGGTGAGGGTCTCTCATCAAGGTGACCCATCTGGGCCAAGAACGCCCGAGGCACTAGAGAAGCCACAGGAGACACTCCCTTCGGCAAGTGGCACTGCCTTCCCGTGACCAGTCTCTCAGGAAAGCTGCTGTGTGATGTCCCCTGCTCAGATCCAAGTGTGGGAGAGGACACACCACTCTTCATGAAGACACACCGAAGGGCTTTGTGTTCTGTGGGAAGATGATGGGAACCCATCTGAGCTCCTGGTGGTTGCAAGGGGCCCAGGGGAGGGCCGGGGAAGACACGCCTTGGGGAGGAAGGGGCTCCTGCACACCCCCAGGCACGAGGCAGAGACTGCCGTGTGAGCCAGGGCAGGTGT
Organism: Ochotona curzoniae; assembly: GCF_017591425.1. Classification (NCBI taxonomy): domain Eukaryota; kingdom Metazoa; phylum Chordata; class Mammalia; order Lagomorpha; family Ochotonidae; genus Ochotona; species Ochotona curzoniae. The sequence goes on from NW_024466512.1 coordinate 1,404,645, forward strand.
CTGCTCGTGGTGCTGAGGGAGGCGCCTGTGGTTGGCACTGAACCACACAAGTCCAGGTCTGAAGCCGAGTGTTCTCGAATCAAAGCCAACAGAATTCCTTCAAGACTGTGCAGGCTTCCTTTACCATTGTGGGGCAGCAAATCAAGCTGCCACCTGCAGTGCTGGCATTTCATGTGTCCCAGCTACTCCGCTTCCAGCCCAGCTGCCTGCAGATGTGCTTGGGGGAGCAGCAGTGGGTGGTTCCGGCGCCTGGTCCTGTACCCACGGGCATACCCAGAGGAAGCGCCTCACTCTGGCCTTGCTCAGTCCTGGCCTTTGGGGCCACTTGGGCAGTGAATCCACAGATGGACGATTGCTTGCTTGGTCCTACTGCGCCTTTCAAAGAAATAGCACATTTAAGGGGGAAAAAGGTTTTGTTATTTTCATTGTATCCCAGACTCTAGAATACTTGGTCTTGCTATCGTAAATGTACTAATTTTCTCGTTTAAAATTTCTTACAATTTTCCAACCTGTTGCCCTGGCAACCAGGAATGCTGAGCGATGATGCCCTTGGCTCTGCGAGCTGGCACGTCTAAGGCAGACAGCAGTGGCCCTGCGTCTGCTCCTTTACTGCTTCCGAGGCAGCTGTCACGGGGCAACAGCCCGAGGGAGGGCCTTGGGCAAGCACAGCCCCTTCCCTGCACGCACCGTGTCCTGCCAGTAGCTGGTCAGGCGTGGTGCCCAGCCCATACCCCCTCCTGGCTGGCTGTTCTGGCTCCTGCCGCCAGTTCCTCCGTCCCTCTGAAACACGTTCCTGGGCAGTGTGGCCTCGGCTCAGATCTGCCCCTTTCTGGGCCACATCTCGGACGGCTCGGGACCAGTGACCACTCCACGTGGTCTGGTCCATGCTGTACTGAGTCGACTTCTGTGTCTTCTCCCCAGTGGGCACAGGGGTCTCCGGTGGACAGAAGGCTGGGCTGCAGAGGCACTGCTCAGGCCATCTTCACCCAGGGCCTGTGAACCACACGAGAAGCACGTCACGTCCTGACTTGGAAAGCTGCTGCCCCGTGTGCCATGTCCATCCTGACCACAGCCACGGGCAGGCAAGTGCTGCCAGGCAGGGCTTGCCAAGAGCCAGCCAGCTTGTTTGGGGTTATTAGATGGATAATTAGCATACTGGTGTTGGATCCTGATATTTCATGTATTCATAATAAAGCAGTAAGTAGTAAAAATACAACACAGTCATAATAAACCAGATATTTTCAGTGTTTTAGTTACTATTCAGTAGAATTAATTTCCCACGTAACCCCCTGTGTCTTATCTGATGTGCCTATAGGGTGGGTCCACAGGAACTGCCCTGTCACATGGAGGCCAGGTCACAAGATGCAGGACCCTGGCCCGAGGCACCTGCTCCTGTGTGCCGGACATGTGGCTCCATGTCACCTGTGTTGTCCCTCTAAGAACTGGCTCTTCCAGCCTGACAAGGTGCCGCTTATTAGCAGTAGTCTGTAATGTACCAGGGGCTTCATAAACCATGCGTAATGAAAAAAACAACATCTGGGTTTCCAAATTCTTTTGTACAAAAAAGACCTATCCCCTTTCTAAGGTCACGGAAAGCGAGAGACAGCGTGAGCATCCGTCTCCTGTTTCCCTGCTGGCTCCCACGGCCGGGGTGGAAGCAGGAGCCAGGAACTCGGGCAGCTCTCCCGCGAGGGCAGCAGCCCGTCACCTGAGCTCTTACTGCCGCCTCCCGGGGCCCACACAACAGGAAATGGGACTTGGTGTCCCAGTCCACTTTCCTGCCGATGCACCTTTCAAGTGAGGCCACCGCATGGCATAGGCCTCTGACTCAGGCCCGGCCTGCCCAGGGCCCACGTGGGCCTCTGATGTCAGCTCTGCCTTGCGTATCCGTGGGCCGAGACCCGAGCCAGAAGAAAGGCATTACAGAACGAATAATCTGCTGTTTTCTCACTGCCGTGTAATCCAGGATTATTACAGCAAGGAAGTCGGACTGGGGGGAAAGGTTAATCCTCTTCTATCCAGCCTAAACCTGCTCGCTCTGGTGAGCCAGCACCTGGCTGGCGGGCCTGTGGGCCTTGGCCTGTGGGCTGAGCTCGCAAGGTGGAGTGCGTTTCCACGCGGTTCTCACCATGCGTCTCCCCATCCCCCTGCCCTGTGCTGGGAACCACCATCCATCAGGCAGACGGAAGTGCGTTTGCTCAACCAGTCCCTGGTCGGAAATTTTCATATTCTTTGCTATGAAAACAATGCTTTTGTCACAAATAAGGAGAAAATGAAAATGTAAATGATGACATATAAAAGAAAATACCACTTATAATGACAGTGCAATATCGAATATCCGTAATTGAATAGAAGTTACTCAAGACTGATAAACTGAAAAAAAAAGCCCCATGGTACATAGTTGACAAAAATAACTTCAAAACAGATCTACATGATGGGAGAGGTAGCCGTGTGCACGGCTCAGGAAGCGGCCACACAAAGCTAAGCTGAGAGGCACCTGTGGCATGGGGGAGTTGATCCGACCCACTGCGGAAAGTTCCCAAGCTTAGCCAGCTCAGGGCAACAGTGTGGAGTCAGCCCTGAAGCTAGTGGGGTGGTACAGGGCAGGTGGCAGGCAAGAGCGAGGGGGCAGAGCTCCTGGCCAAAGCCACACCCCGACTCAGGGCTGAAGGCCCCCCCGCCCAACCGGGCTTCCTAGCACGTGGCTTCTATGACACGGAAGAGCTCACAGAGCGAGGCCAGCCTGCCCCCTGGGCTTGATGGGCCAAGCAGTGCTTCTGTAAGTGCCAGCCGCTGCTGTGGGTGTGCTGCCCACGCACCGCTTAGATGCCCAGAGCAGCCGGCCAGGGAACACCCCTTCGCCTCCTGCACCCACATCGGCCAGGAGGGACACATCCGCTCTGCCCCGGACCCTGAGCCCCTCGTCGTGCTGGGCTGCTGCTCTCTGTCCTGCCGTGCACACTGGCCATCACTTAGCTGCCCACTGGGCACCTCTAGGGCAGTCACTCCCTGCCCGGCTTCTCCTCCTTCCTCCTGGCCCCATCCAGGCCACCTTGTCCTCTATCTCAGCTCCCTAACCAAGCCCCTTTACTTTGTTCAGGGTTCTTGGAGAGTTTTCACATCTTAGTTTTCTGATGTCAACACAGTTTTTCATGCTTGATAATAGAGGAATTTTTAAAAATAGGGAACAAATTATCCACACATCATCTATGCCAAGTTAGAGGGTCCCCCTGCTTATTTAAAATGTCTCGCTATCTCCACGGACACGGGTACCCCGATATTCGATGTCATTTTTAAGTACATCCTTACCCCTGAAAGGGGCTATCTCCCAGACTCCTCTGGAATGTCCACAGCTGTTTTCATGTGCTAACACTACATGATTTAGGACCTGTAGACTGCTGGTTTCTGGGAAATTACACATCTTCCCATTCAGAAAGTGGGGCAGTCTGTGTATGTCTTACCCAAGGACTCCAGGGTTCCCATGGGGAGGCAGAGACGAGAGGAAATAGGATAAAATTGTCTTCCACCCAGTGATTCACGGCAGGTAGGGCTGGGGTGGGGCTAGGCTCAAGCCGGGAACTTCCTCCAGGGTGCCCACAGGGGACAGCTGAGGACAAGCCCAAGCCACGGCAAGGTGCCAGCCTGCACCACTGGCTCCTGCCACATCGGCGGGGCAGCTGACTGTGGAAGGGCCAGCCTGCTTGGACCCAGGCAGACAGGCTCGCCCAGGGCTCTCCCAGGTGAGGGCAGGAGGCCTGCTGGGGGTGCTTCCTGACACAGGCAGGGCCCTGAGCAGTAGGAGGGCGCCCGGTCTGCTGCTTGGACCAGCCTCCATCATTTAGGAAACCAATCCCGGACTTGCCAATGCACGCAGGAATTTCCTCAAGGAGCTTGCACGTGCCCTGCCTGCAGGAGAGAGCGATGGCCGACGCCCGGGAGACCTCACCCCGAACAGCCCCTGCCCGCTGTGACTCACAACCCCAAAGCTAGAGGCTTGCTTGTGTGGGTGAAGTCAGGTTCCACCGAGGGCTCAGTGTAAACGGCCTTCAGAGGGAGGCCTCACGCGTCTCAGACCTTGGAGCTCGGTCAGGAGACGGCCAGGGGACCCCGCTCCTGGCAGGTACCCAGAGGTGGCTGGTCAGGTAGTAGATAATGAAACCAGTGGCCACAGAGGCCCAACAAAATTAATTGTATTTCTTCATGGTGCTGTACCGCAGGTGGCCACACCGAAGACACCCCTCCACCCACAGTCCGCCACCCCCATGCCTCAGGGTGCAAGCAGAGTCCCCACCCAGGGCCTGCCGCATCCCTCCCTGGTGCTAAGCGGTCTGCTAAGCGGAGGGATGGGAAATAACGTGCTTTTAACCCTAATGGATTACACAAAGCCCACACCTGGTCCTCCTGAAGCCAAAGCTTTAATGCCCTTGCTGCTAGTACCGCGCCACGCAGCTCTCCTCTTTCTCCAAGGGCACCCTCTCTCTGGCGGGCATCTGGCTTCTCCCCGCACAAGCAAGGAATCCTGGGGGGAGCAGGACTCGAAGGGGGGCCCAGGGTCCCCAGCAGGAGCCAGCACCGCCAGCCAGTGTGGGGGGGCCCCAGTCAGGTGGGGCTGCTCCCCATGCAAAGCGGGGCTGGGCCGAGCGCTGGGCTTCGGATCACCCTGAGTTTACTCTGTGCAGACAGCCTGAGGACTCGGAGTGGGATGGAGAGAGCTTGTGCTCCTGGGACCCTGCTGGCCACCATGGAACCCGCTGCCAGGGGCTGCAGGCACCGGAAGTGAGCTCCGGCCAGGGGAGCTGCCTGGACATGTGGACCAGGGCAGCACCATGCTCTTGGCTGCTTTTTTTTTTTTTTTGGCCTAGCAAGAATCAATATTTAAGATTATGCAATGTCCATAGCAGCCTGAAGTAGCTGTCAAGCGAGGCCAGGGGCTGGATAATTTACAATGCAAGGAATCCATTCTTTTTGAGAGGGGGAAGGGGAAAATCAAGATTTAAGCTTCTTATCCTGGGCTGAACTTTTTCCTCCGTTCTTAATGACCCCGGACATAAATAAGTGCACGTGGTGTGTGGGTGAGCTGCTGCCAGCGGCGGCCCTGTGTGCTCGGCCAGGGCTGGCCTGGCACTGCCCGGGCAGGGCTCGCCTGTGTCCCTCCAGCGTGCAGCTCTGTCACTCAACCCTGCCGTCATCTGCTCCGAGACTCGCTTGCCCCTGGTCGGCCCAGAAAGCCTTTTCATCGTCAGCTACTAATGGCCCCTCTGCCCCATATTTTTAATGCGAGGATTAAATATTTATAAACGCCTTGTCAATGGCATCCCATCACCAGGCCAACGCTGTGGAGCGTGGCCTGCACACCGAGTCAGAGGTCTTGGGTCATGCGGGCCGCCAGCCACCACTGTGGAGGGCATCTGCCGCCCCAGCAGCTGGGCGATCATTTACAGGGCAGGGCCTGCTCCTCGGAAGCCTGTGACGTGGTCCGCTCGGGCTCCTTTGTCTGTGCCCGCCCTGTCCGGCTCCTGTCCCGTCAGAAAGGCCTCCAGGAGAAAGCAGTAGGCAGCGGAAACGGGAATGGGAAATGGAGCCAGGGCAGTGAGTCCCCGTGGGTGGGGACTCCATGGGGCAGGCCTGCAGCTTGTGAATGTCGGGCAGAGTGGCTGGCAGGGTCCATCACGGTGGGCCGGTCCTTGCCATCACCTTTGAGGTTGCTCTCCCTCTGGCGTGTAGCTGGAGTTCTCAGTCCAGAAGCAGATGACGCCCAGGAGGAGGTGCCCGGCAGTCACTCTGGGCCTGCCTGGGGTGTGAGTGGCAGGGGAGCCAGGAGCAGCCCTACTCTCAACAAGTCACATAAGCTGCAGGGCCTGGCTTCCCCTGCCAACAAGCTGAAGGTATTCGGGTCTACCTGTTGCCTTGCCAGGCCCAGGATGACGGTCACGGACAGTCCAGATCAGACAGGGCTGAGGACCCAGGTATGATGACCAGGTCGGGGACACACAAGGGCTCTGGTCCCTTCCTCCCAAATCCTCATCTGAAATCAGTTCCCAAGGACGTTGTTTTCTGGAGATTTCCAGGCTACTCCAGGGAACTGGAGGATGGAGAGCAGTGGGTTGTACTGTCAACTACTCCTGCAGAGCAGGTAAAGCCACAGGCTGTGATGCTGGTAGTGCACACGGACGCTGGGTTGTGTCCGGCTGTTCCACTTCTGACCCAGCTCCCTGCCAATAGCATGCGGAAGGCAGCAGAAGAGGGCAGTGTTCGGACCCCCGCAGCCACAGGGGAGACCCGGGTGAAACTCCCGGTTTTAGCTTGGCCCAACCCTGGTCGTTGCAGCCATGAGGACAGTGGTCCAGCAAATGGAAGATCTCTCCTCTTCCTTGTAATGTTTTCAAACAATAAATCTTTGGGGTGGGGGAAGCCAAGACCAGACCACCGGCTTCACCCTCCAAGCTTGGATACCTTTAGGTGTCAGGGAGTTGGGGTGTAGGGGCAGGCAGTCTGTCTCCTCTGTAGACAGAACTGGGCCCTGGGCAGATCCACGGGCTCCACTTCCCACTCCAAACTCACCATCCCAGATGGGAGAGCCGAGTCCACACAGGAGCCTGAGGACCTAGGAGTGAGCCCGACGCCCCTGGTGGCAGGGGGGCTCCAGACTCTCACCTCCCATGGCCAGGCCATCACCTGCCCTGCCTGCTTCCTGGCCTGCCACTTCCCAGAGAGATGGCCCCCCCAGGCAGGAGCTTCCCGAAGCCCAGGCTGCTGTGCCCATGCACACACGTCTGTGTGCTCCATGCATGCAGCGCCCCCACCCCCCGGGTAATGATGCCAGGCCTGGATCACAGACAGCGGCTGCAGCTGGGCCTCCCCCTCCTAAGGGGTGCTTGAGGTCCCCACCCGAGAGGGAGGGAAGGAACACACAACCTTGGACCATAAATTGCATTGTCTGAAAGCACTTTCTGAGCCGGGACTATGAGGCAACCCAGACACTGTTAACCATGATACATTGATAAAGTGATATTGATCATTATCGAGGCAGAGCTGGTCGGCTGTCCACCGGGAAACACAAAACCAACAGAGCAGCCTGGGAGAGCACCAGGTGGGCCCGGCTGCGGCGTGCTGACGAGCAGCGATTGATTTCTTTAGTGCTTCTCCTCCGCCTTGAGCACTGCGTGCACTTGTTGGAAAGTGCCTGTCACCACGCTGAGGAAGGCGGGCCGCACACATCCACCCTGATGCCCACAGCGAGGGGGAGGGGCTCACCTCTGCCTGCCCTGACCACCCAAGGACATGCTCAGCCTCCCCTGCTGTTCCAGGAGGGTAGGATCTGGCCAGTGACAGGTGCACCCAGCTCCCAGGGGATGCGCACAGTGGGCTGCAGGTCCACATGCCCCAAACACTGAACTATGTGCACTCTGCACCACGCGCACACACACACCCTTAGCACAGAGCTATGAACCCTCACACCGGCAAGCCCACCCAGGCTGTCTCCAGGGAGCAGCTGCCCTCTGTGACCCCCACAAGCACAGGCTCTGGGGTCCCCAGAAAACAACCATCCTCTGAGCTCACAGGATGGGGGAGGATAATGGGCTACAAACCTGTGTCTGTCCGTGTCCCAGCCCGCTTCGCTGTCACATCCACGTTTCTGGAGGGAAGGCTCCATTCTCAGCTCCATCCTCCGTGTTTCCACCACTGCCCTGCCAAGTGCCCACGGGGTCCTTGCTCAGCCCAGGAGCTGGCCCAGCAGCAGGAGATGCAGCTGGCCACCTAGGGGGTCCTGAACCTCCTGCTCATCTATCCTTGTTCTGACACCGCCATTTCTGGGGCACAGTTTGGGTTGTCTTAGCAGCTGGTACCCCCAGGCTGGAATCAGATGCAACGCTAGATCCCACCTCGGCCCCCAGCCAAGGCTCACCTGCTTACAACCAGCGCCCCCAGTGGGCCTCCACGGGGTGGCCAGGAGCAGAAGGATGGCACCTAACCAGCCCTAGCTACAGTCAGCACAGGACACAAAGCCCTTAAGGAAGAACACTTCCACAGGAAGCCCCCAAGAGTCACATCTCTCGAGTTCAACCCCACGGAGAGCTTCACCTAACGGCGAGGGTGCCCTGGGGTGGTGACACTCCTGTAGACACTGCGAGGGCATCAGGGCTTGGGGCAGGGTGGGTGGCTGGGAGAGATGACAGAGGCGCTGAGAGGCCTGGGACACGTGGTGTGGGGCAGCCTGACCTGAGTTGGCATAAACACTCCTCTTTAAGCCGTGTTCTTCTCTGACTCGGTCCCATTTGAGCATCTGTGATGCCCAGGAGGGCACGCTTGCGCCTCTGGCTTGTGACCCAGCCAGGACGGTCATGGGGACCCATCCCGTCTCCAGAGGCTGGCCTCCACGTGACGTACTTTGACCAAGAGCAGGACATGCCAGGGTGAGGCCATGCCTGCTGGAACCTCACCCCAAACCCGGGCCACCCCTGACTGAACCCTCCTGAACCAGTCTGGAAATCAGCCTAAGGGAGGCCGGGGCCATGTGGACAACCAGGAACCCCAGTGGACAGCAGGCGGCCACTGGGCAGGCTGTCCCGGCTCCTCCCACCTAGGGGACAGCAGGCGGCCATTGGGCAGGCTGTCCCGGCTCCTCCCACCAACGGCCTGTTGGATGGGACATGCTGTACACTTGACCTTAGGAAATGAGGCTGCCAAGAGTGGGCAGAGACCAGCATCAAGCAGGGGCAGAGCCTGAGCAACCGTGTGGTGGGTTACTGCCTTGCTGGCGGGGTTGGGGGATTTCAATAGGATTTCAATAGTGCCGATGAAGCTGAGCAGAGAGGATGGGGCGGAACACCAAGGCAAACAGACTACTCACCCTGCAGACCTGCCCACAGTCTGCAGTCCTGACCAGTCTCTGCCCAACCCCTTCAAAAGGAGCTGCAGAGTGCGGGCTGGTTGGAAGAGGAGAACCCAGCAGGGCCTTCTGCAGGAGGAAGCGGCTCCTGAGGCAAGCCTGACTACAGGCTGTGGCCCGGAAGCCCTGTGCTGAGACCTGGAAGGTGGCAAGGCAGCACTCGACGGGGCCACCCAGCAGGGCAGGGATCAGGGGCAATGAGTCATGGCACCTCACAGGCCCTGGCATGTCTGGGGGGCAGAGAGATCTGTTGAAAGGGGATTTTGTTGGACATGGACGACGCCCCGATGTGTTTCACGGGACCCACGTCATGTTTCAGAGGAATGAACTCCTAAGAACACCACCGGCTTGGACTGCACGGGACTGAGTCAAGACCAGAGATGCTTCTACAAACACAGGTCGTTTCTACTGGGAAAAGAGGGTCTCCAGGATCCCAAACAGAAGGGCGGTCTGTGCTCTGGGAAACCCCTTTAACTGAGGAATGTCTCCATTCCTGGGCCCGCCTGGGGCTGGGAGCACTGCCCAGGGGCCTGTGCTGCCCTTCCTGGGCCAGCCTGGGGCTGGGAGCACTGCCCAGGGGCCCCACGCTCCCCTTCCTGGTTGGGCCTGAGTGTTGAGGGGTCTCGGCCTATCTGTGGGGTGCCCTGGCCTGAGAGTGGGTCAGGAGGAAGCAGGCCAGAGGAGCTGTGTCTGGACCCAGTGCTGGTCAAGGGTGAGGCAAAGCAGCTCCAGCCCCAGGGCTGCACCGGCTATTTGCAACCACTAAGTCTGGGACTGCTGCTGGAGGTGACTCCGTGTACTTTAAAACACAAACCAACACGTGAGCTCTAACAGGCTTAAGGCCCACTTTCCTTTTTCGGAGAAAGTTCTGTATTGCATTAATGAAGAGCAACAGGAGGAATTGTGGCTGCAACAACAAATGGCTGTCCTGCGGTGAAGGAGGGGTTGAGGCCAGACCCCCTAGGGGACCCAGGCCCACACTGCAGCTACTTCTTTGCTGAAATAAGTTTGATCTGCCTTACAAGTAATCACCTCAGCCCTGATTTCTGCAAAGGCTGCAGACAACACACTGCGGATGAGCCACCCACGGCTGCTGCCTGGGCCCTGGCCAGCCGCACTGCGGGAACACGGAGTCTCCCCCGCTGGCCAAAGTGCGCAGAGAAGATGAGAAAGCTGAGCTTACCTTGGTGCTGAAATCAGGACACATGCCCCATGAACTCCACACGGGCCCCCATGGCAGCCTGGGTCCTGGCCCACCCTGTGCATGGCACGCAGGCCCTAGGGTGTCTTGGCCGGGGCTGTGGGTGTGAGCTCACCTGGAATGATGGCCGGAGCTCCCTTAGCTGGTCCACTGGCCCGGGTGGCAGCTAGGCAGGTGCAGAGAGATGCCTGGCAGTGCTCTGAGCATCCCAACATGGCAACGCCCATGCCAGGACGCTGCTCAGATGGGTTTATGCTCCCGTCACAACCGGCAGATCCTTCCTGGAAGGAGAGAGATCATCTGGGAAGACGACAGCACTCAGCAGCCATCCACGGACCCTCTGGGGCTCTGTGCTCCAGGCCGGAGCAATGGGTCCAGCTGGGAAGCCTGGCACAGCCCCGCTGGCACAGCTGGCCTGTGGGGCAGTGGCCTCAGTTGCCCTCGTGTCTTTCCTGGTTGTTCTTCACATCCCTTCCTCTTCCTCTGTGTTGTCCACACAAAGCATACAACTTCCTGTTGGTTAATGCAGCAAATGATAGACATGGATCTTTGAAAATTTCACGAAAAATTTGTGTTGTGAAAGACAATGCACCGATTCCAAACGCTCTTTCTCCAAAGAAAACGGATCTTGTATTTCCCCCTTTCCATGAACTTTCTGAATTATTCTCATTCCAGCATTTAGATAATGGATTTATCTGTGTAAATGTTAAAATGCACACATAAAGTATCGTTGTCAATAGTGCAAAAAGTGTCACTCTTGCCAACACTGGCACTGCCAGGGTAAGTTCGACCTACTGAACAATAGCAATGTTGAGGTGCACTTTCAAGTTAGTGTAAAAAAATTAACCCAAGGACGGCCTTTCGAGTTAAAGTAAAAACAAACAATGGTAAGTTCTGTTATTACTATAACCCCAGAGAAGCTTTCTTCAGAGTATGGGAAAGAGCATATGGTGTTAATTTTAAATTCATCACAATCCAGGAGACGTGAGGAAGGAAACTGCTTGCTGAAGTTAGCAGGGCTGGGGCTGGGCGGTGAGGGCTGGGAAGAGGGGGCTGGGAAGAGGGGACTGGGCAGGGCTGGGGCTGGGAGCTGGGGGCTGGGCAGGGCTGGGCAGGGCTGGGGCTGGGTGGTCGGGGCTGAACAGGGCTGGGGTGGACAGGGCTGTGCAGGGCTGGTTCTGGGAGCTAGGGGCTGGGCAGGGCTGGGGGATCGAGGGCTGGGCAGGGCTGGGGGCTGGAGGCTGGGGGCTGGGGACTGGGGACTGGGCAGGGCTGGGGATGGGTGGTGGGGGTTGAACAGGGCAGGGCTGGACAGGGCTGGGCAGGGTAGGGCAGGGCAGGGCTGGGCTGGGCTGGGACTGGGAGCTGGGGGCTGCGCAGGGCTGGGAGCTGGGCAGGGCTGGGGCTGGGCGGTGGGGGCTGGGCAGGGCTGGGCAGGGCAGGGCAGGGCTGGGTAGGGCTGGGCTGGGCTGGGCTGGGACTGGGAGCTGGGGGCTGGACAGATCTCAAAACCGTGGCAACAGTATAACCACAGCAGGGTGTATGCAGCTGGCATTGTCTACTCTGAGGCCGATCTTACCTTTTCGGCATCTGCTTCTGTCCTCCATCGACTTCCTTCAAGCGACATGGGAGAACCTGGAAGTGGTGTGGCTCTCAGAGAATCTGGTCACTTCTCACATGAATCCTAGGACATCAGCCACAGCCTCCCCACATGCTGGCAAGGCACAGGCTGAGATGACCAGTCACTGTGCTAGCAAACAAACAGCTCCGTCACCCGCCCAACTGTGTCACTATCACTTAGCACAAAGCTACCCAGCAAAGGATGAGGGCCCCACATCGTCAGCTCCAGGAAGCATGCCTCAGACAGCCACACCCAGCTCAGCTCACCAGGCATGAAATAGTGACTTTGGAAACAAGCTCAAAGCTTTGCAAGGAAATCTGTCATTTCAAGTTGTCACTTACACTGAGACCTCACCAAAATGTACTAGGTTGCATCATTCCCGTTCTGATCCAATTTAGAAGCGCTCTCTGTTACAGAGAATTCCAAATGAACACACAGAGAACTAAATGAGCCTCTTTGCACCTGTCACTGGCTTCAGCACGATTCGCATCCTACCATCCCACCTTCATCTAGACTGCCCATTCCTGGCCACTCTCACCACCTCTTGTGAGATAAAAGTTACATGCTAAAATATACGAGTATTAGCACTGCTTGGTCAACAAATAGCAGATGCATCCACTGGTTTGTGTAGCTGATGGATTTCCCAACATGTCAGAAATCTCGCTGCTGCCTGCTTCCAGCTCACCCACTTCACAGGAGATTGCTTTATCTTAAAGCTGCTTTTCCTCATCACAGAAACGAGGGGGATGGAGAGTGTCCGCCTGTGAGAGTTTTCCACGCTGCTGCACGTGTACACAGCTTTCATCTTCTTGAGTAATACTTCCTGTATAAACACACACACACAGTGTTTACCCATTCTGATTTGGGTTATTTAGGTCATCTCCAGTTTTTGGCTGCTATGAATACATCTGCTAAAATCTTCCAGCTTTATTCTTTTTTGGTTGGTTGTTTCTCCTAGGTTCTTCTTATTTCCACATTAAAAATGTTTAATCTTGGCAGTTTCTCAAAAATCCTGCTAAAATTTTTATTGTGATCGCTTTGGCCTTTTTGGAGGGGTGACATCTCAACGATATTGATTTTTCCAATCCATGAACATGGTATAGCTCCCCAATGATTTAGATTTTCTTAGGGTTCTCTCAGGAATGTTCTAGAGTTCTAAGTCTGGAGGTCTTACACTTCATTCACGACAGCTGTTGCTGAGCATTCTGCTTTCTGATGTTAGTATAAACTGTCGGAATCACCTGCTCTGCTCCAGGAAAGCGCATAGAAACAGCACTGGTCTGGGCATTTGAGCTTATAGCCTACCACCTTTCTGAAACCATGTGGTTAGCGTGGTAGCTTTATCCAGCTGGTCCATTCAGATTTCTAGGAAAACAGTGAAGCCATTTCACAGCAGGATCCTCTCCCATCTTGGTGAACCTGCCTTGCTTGCTCCCCTGCACAGGCCAGTTTCTCAGGTTCAACGGCAATGGAGCAGCAAGCCCGTGCCTAAGTCTCCACTCAGCGTTTCTCCATCTAGGGTGCTCTCAGCCATGGGTCCTTTCTGGATGTTTTCATCAGATTAAAGGAGACCTTTCCTACTCTGTTGAATTTTCCCAGACTGAGAGGATCAAGTCCCCTCTTCCCTATATGAATACGGCAGCTTAGTTTGATCTCTAAGCAATGAATCAATGCTGCATTCCAGGTAAGCCCATTAGTTCACTGTGATTTGACAGTTTTTTTTCCTAAAATTTCCTATATTTTGAGTCAATTTCCATGAAACATATTGATGTATGTGTTTCTTTGTTTTGACATAAGGTTATTAAATGATATTTCAAATCTTTATTCACACATAACTGCCTGTCACTCAAATTTCAATTCAGGTAGGGGTGGAGGAAGGTTGGAATGTGCAAGTGTGTTTTTTTTCATCTGGATGATGGCTCTGGTCTGGGGGGTGCGGTGAGGGAGAAGCCAGGAGGCTGGGGGGAGGATGGCCAAGGGGCTCTCAGGGTCTGAGATGCCTACCCCTTGTCTACCCAACCTCTCAGCTGACCGCTCCCCTGGGGATTCCTTCTGACTGGATCATGTGTCACTAGGCTTCAGGTGCCATGGGAACCACTGGGTAAACAGATAAAACTTCAAAATTAAATCTAAAGATTGGTTGGGATGGAGGCTATCAGACCCCACCTAGAGAATGCCATTTCAAAAGGAACTGGAGGAAAGAGCCACCACATTCAGCAGAAAACTCTTCAGCACAAACCCACCCCAAGTGCCTGCCCGTGAGTGAGGGTCTCACTGGTTCCTGGGGTCCTGCTTATCAGGAACCCCAAATCCAGCAAGGGGACAAGCTTGGGTCAGAGTCCCAGGAAGCGAAAGTGCTCCACAAGGCAGCATGGCAGAGCAGCATGGAGGGAGTCAGGGATGGGGCACTGGGACAAGCGGCACCCACCCCGAGCAGGGTCAGGGAGGGGACTGCAGTGCAGGGGAGGGCAGCTATGAGTGTGTTGACCCAGGGTCTCTGGAGCTGCGAAGGTGTGAGAGACCTGCTTGCTGTCCCCACTTCCCGCAGCCTGGCTCCTCCAGCCAAGGCTGTTGAAGCAGCCTACTCTGTGGTTGCCACGGCAACCCTGCTCTAATATAAATAGCAGAGCAAAATTAATCAGGGCCGCGACTTGGGCCACTTCCCGTGCGCTGGTGTCCTATGAAGGCAGTCAGGTGCCACACTCTCCTCCAACTGGGAGCTCAAGGCCAGTGGCCTGGTTTGAATACCAGTGACCAAGTCCACATGGGCAGAGGAATGGGGGGCAGGCTGGGGCCCCACCTTCCGGGACTGGGGCGGAAGTCGTCACCTGCACCGAGCACTGGCTCTCATCCTCAGACTTGCACTTGGCAGATCGCGGGAACTCCCCACATTGTTCTCACTGTCTCCTCGGTCGGCATCTTAGTCCTCTGGGATGCTGATGCCACACAGAGCCCACGGCGCTGCCAGGCTAGAGGAATCAACGGAGTGATTGCCGCGGATGACGGCGTTGGCTGGAGTCTGCCGTGCAGGAGTCCCTTTGGAAGAATCCAGCTGAATTCCCTGGAGACAGCTGAAGCCAAAACATTTAACCCTGGTCCTTGGTGCCAGGATCGAGGGTCCCAAAGGGACCTACAGCCCAGCCTCAGTGTCCTGGCTGTGAAATGGACACAGTGAGAACAGGTGTGTCTCAAAGGTGCGCAGGTGCCATGCTGACATGAGGCGACAGTTGCAATGGTGACACAGGAGGGTCAGCCCCTGTCGGCCACACGGGAGGCTCTGGACCCAGGCTTTAGGCAGGGCGGCTTGTGGGGCTCAGGTGCAACCTCTGTTACTTGTGGATTTGCAGGGGGAAGGGTACAATACCGTCATAATGAGAAGGGGCTGCATTTTAAAAGACTCCCCGACATGGGAGGTTTGGAGATGAGCTCTTTGGGAGCCAAAAGGACCTACCTTCTCGGATGGGGCAGCATTTAATTTATCCTAATAACTTGTTCGTGAAAGACACACAGCGGCTCCTCAGGGATGCAGGTCCAGGCGGTGACAGAAATTCTGAAGTCTTCCTCTGTTTTCATGCTGAAATCTAATTCGAGAAGACTCTGTTCCAAAGCACAGGACTCGTACCTCCTGGTTTTGGGGTGACTT
This sequence comes from Ochotona curzoniae, assembly GCF_017591425.1. Classification (NCBI taxonomy): domain Eukaryota; kingdom Metazoa; phylum Chordata; class Mammalia; order Lagomorpha; family Ochotonidae; genus Ochotona; species Ochotona curzoniae. The sequence continues at coordinate 1,420,000 of NW_024466512.1, forward strand.
TGTCTAAGAGTGGATGTGTGGGCTCGTTAAATACAGGCAGTGTCGGATGGGTGGAGGTGCTCAGGGTAAATATTTAGTACTGGGCTGGCGGCTTTTAAATTTGCATCTTGATCTACATGAATCTGCTGCTTTCCCATCTGCTAATATTTTCCCATCTGCTAAGTACCTGCTACCAGGGGACGGGGACGCCTTTGTCATTCCGCCCCTGCTTAACCTCCGTGTGCCCTTCACCCAAGCCCAGAATCGGCACCGCTGTGCTCCTGGGAGCACACGCGCGCACACACACACAGACACACACACACACACACACACACACACACACACACACACACCTGTGCCGAGCCCAGAATCGGCACCCCCGTGCTCTTGGGAGCAGACAGACACACACACACACCTGTGCTGAGCACGAGGCCACGACCAGGAGCCTGAGTCTCTGGTCTCCAGACACACGCTGCAAATAAGTCAGGCACAAAGGCCAGGCCTTAAATGCGTCAGGGCTCCGGGGCTGTTCCACTGAGATGGAAGCAGCTGAGGGAGGAGGAGCAGGTGGGGAGGCCTGACCCAGGTCTCTCGGGGAGCCCTTGACGCTTCTCCTTCTGAGATGGGCCCCATGGTCGGAGCCGTGGCTTGGAGCTGCGACTTACTTGTCCAGCAAGCACAGGGTCCCGATACCCCGCAGAGAGCAGAGAGCAGATGAAGGGGCCCACTCTCCATGCTTACTTCTGTGCTGGGCGCAGGTGCACCGAGCTGCTCCCCTCCGAGGTCCCCGAGAACAGGGAGCTGTGCCTGTGGTGTCTGTGCTGTTCCCTGTGGCAATGCCCCTAGCCAGTGCTGGATGGCATCGCCGATGGACGTGGGAACAAAGGACGGGGTGGTCCCACGAGCGAGAGTTACACGCCGTGCTGAAAACCAAGGCTGTCCCACGAGGAGCCGACCACGCAGACACTTGATTGATGGCAGCAAATAATTATTCTCAGTGTTGCTCTGAGCTTGCCTTCTTGGAAAGCCAGAGATGAATAAAATATATGAGAGCACATCAAAATATAGTGCAAGGACAACATATACAAACAGTACATTAAGCATTATGGAAGACAATAAAGAGGGCTGGGGAAGCAGGACTCAGCCAGCAGCCGGGCTCTGGCCTGCACGCGCCTGCACGCGTGGACCCGGCGCCCCGGGCTTCTCTGCCCGGCCCTTTGCTCCTGGGCATCTTTCATTTCTTTGGGAAGCCAAGATTTGTTTCAACTGCCTCCTCCCTTCTGAAGGACGCAATCTGGGGGCCCGGCCACGGCTGCTCTGGCCACCAGGTCCTGGGCTTCCCGCCACACACAGGATGCAGTGACAACAGAAATGCTACCGTGACATTTCTGTCTCAGTTACTTGTGGGTTCCTCGCACGCATCGTGCTCCAGCGAGCTCCATTGTCCTGAGGTCAGTGGGAGTCACTGCCCGTGCTGCTTCGGAACAAGACAACGCTGACATCTGGAAGAGCTACTGTAACTAACCCAGGCGGTGTGCAGTGGCAGAATGAGGGATGGGGAGGGGAGAGGAGGCAGGGGAGAGGAGGCAGGGGAGAGGAGGCAGGGAGGGAGGGGGCAGGGAGGGGGAGGCAGAAAGGCCCTGGGAGCTCCCTGAAAGCGAGGTGGTTCAGCTTCCAGGGAAGGCTCCATTCAACGGTTCGCGTCATGAAGGGGAAAATAAGAATTTGCAGAGTCCAGGGCAGCACCCAGCTCCACTGCGGGGAACAGGACCGTGTGTGCTGCCGTGCTGCCGTGCAGGCACTGGCACACTGCCTCCGGAGTCGTGCAGCGCCTGGTCTCGAATTCTAATTGGGATGGCAAAACTACGTGATCCCGATTAGGGGCAACACAGCCCCCGACCCAACCCTGCAAATCAACACGCCAGAATGGGTGGGGCGGGGCAGGGCTGAAACAGCAGCAGGGCCTGCTGGGTGGGGGGCACCCTGGCCGCCTGCCTCTTAAGTGGGCACTGAGAAAATCAAAACCTCATTTGACAACCAGTCAGGAAAAAGATCCGCTTCCAAGGAGAGAATTTTCACAGGAAAGAATTTTGGCGACAGGCAGGGGACGGTGCTTGGGGTGACAAATGAGGCAGATGGGCTAGGGCAGGGTGTCAGAAGGCCCTTTCTGCTGTTCCCTCCCTGGGCTGGGGGCAGAGACGGAGGGCGTGTGAGAGGGTGGGCGGGACATACGCTCTGTAAGTATATGCACACAGATGTGCAGGAGAGTGGGCAGGGCACCCCACATGCAGGCACCATGTGTGTGCAAGCGTAGGCGAGGGCAGGTGGACGCACGGGTGTGTGTCCAGGCATGCGCCTGCATGTGCGTGCATTGCGCGTTTTCTTAACCAGGCCCTGGCCCTGGGCTGAAGGAAAGTGGGGGCCTCAGCATCTGCCTCCTGCCCTGGTCGGGTACCATGTGGGGCGTGCACGCGTGTCCAGCAGGCAGGACTTGGTGCCCTCAGAGCCGCTGCCCAATCAGGCCATTCCTTTTCCCTCCGCTCAGACTTGGAGAGGGTGAGCATGTGATTTCAATTTGAAATTAAAAGTCATGTCTGAATAACAGAGCTGCTTTCTCATTTCCTAATACCCTGCGTTTTACTACTTTGCATTCAACTGTGAAAAGTCTTTTAAAACTCGGAACAGCAGTAAAACTTGAATGAATTTTTGACCCATTATTGCATAGCGGGTGCGCCTTCCAAGTTGGAGACACTGCCAAGTTCTCACCACCTAATATTTCCACTTTAATTGTGCCACTTGAGAAATTTACGTGCCTCAAAATATGGCATGAATCTTACGCTTATTGCAGTATCATTAGCAGCAACATTTAAGCAACATCTGTGTGCTATAGAACTAATTGAAGCAGCAGAAGTGGCAGCTGTAAATCCACAGGAAGATGGCAGTTTGTGCCGGCACTGCTGAGCCAGCTCCTAACTGGCAGCCTGTTCCCGCAGTCTGCTGTGAGCACCAGGGCACAGGCACGCGATGTCCGCGCAGATACAGCGGGGGGCCTAATGATCCTATTAACCACTTTGCTGCACCCATTTGGCTGTTTTTCCACTTTCCTTGTTGAATTTCATTATAAATTTCACCATTCCTGAAAAAAAAAAAAAAAAAGTCCAGCGTGAGATATCAAGTGACTTTGGACCCCTTACCTGAGCCGGGCAGCGCCGCTCTGGCCAGACCAAGCTTGGGGGCTTTTTTTCCTTGGGTATTTAACAGTTCTGCCCACTGCTACTCTCCTTGTCTCCTTTCAGTTGCTTAAGCATTTTTATCACATGTTCCTGTTCTCTTTTTTTTTTTTTTAAAAAACAACTTTTTAAATCCCTTGTAATGTTGATATTTAAAGCAGTGGCATTTTCTTCCCATGGACATAGCATTTTCAATAATCAATACAAGACGGCAACCGTAATTTATTATTGGTTGGGAGTGGGGGGAGAGCAGGGGCAGACGCGGCTAGTGAGCAGAGGCGGCTGAGCAGGTCCTCCACCAGGTCACGGCCACGGCCCCACGCGCGGGGCCCCACGCGCAGGGCCTGGGCGGCGCCGGCTCCTCGCTCTTTCCGGACGATGGTGCCGTGGGGCGGGCAGCCACCCAGGGCCTTGGGACATGTGTATTACGTAGGCTGTTTCTTCTACAGACACACCTGGGGGACGGTGTCTGTGACACCCGCCCCACTTTGCTCCAAGTCCCGATTTTGCTGATTTTTTCTCTCGGTAGTGGGGGCAGGGAGGCGCTCTCCCGAGCCGTGGTGTCCCTGGCATCTTTCGAAGCACTTAGGAGCGCTGCAAATACACAAAAGAAGGCCTCCTTCAACAGGCAATGACTGCTGTGTTTGCCAACAACCTGACTTCATTAGAAAATTGGCACGTCCTTCAGACTGCCATGTGACACGCCGTTAACCATGGACATTTGTTGTCTTAATGCTCAAGTACTCAGGGACTCACTGATAAGGGAGAAACTGGCTGGAACCCAGTGACCCCCACGCCCAGGGTGGCACGCCCCCTCCTGGTATTGAAAATCAATAGGCACGTGACGGCCGGGGCGCAGGTCTCCGGAATGAACTGCCTACCACTGAATTACGATCCCTCGCTTGCTCCTGGATTTCCTTCCTAACAAGGATATGTTTTCAGGGATCCTGACTCAAAACCACTTCTGAAATGCACAGTGGGAAAGAACGAGGGCCCACGGCTGCCACTTGCGCCCACCTTCTCAGAGTGCAGTGGGCTGTGGTCCAGTCCTTCTTAAGCAAACAAACAAAAAGGAATTTTTAGTTACCTATCTATCTATCTATCTACCTACCTATCATCTATTATTTGTGGTGGTGGCACTTTCATCTCTGTGAAGGATAAAGGCTGCTTTGGAAATGACTCATGATTTACCTGTGTAACAGCCCGGACACCCTGCCCGGAGGATGCTGGCGCCACGGCACAAGACAGACGTGGCCGAGCCATGACTCATGGTGTTAGTAGGTGAGGCACCCATGAAGGGCTTCCCGAAGTACCTAGGAAATGGAATTAAAGGCAAATATACCAAGCAAACATTCTGAAAACACGCACAAACACTCACGCACACACATGGTCTCCCACAGGTACGAGGGAAGCATGTTTCATGAAGACACACACATACACAGACACGCATGTGCACGCATGGATCTCAAACATCTTTTCTACTCTAATTCAACTGTCCCTGAGTGCAAGGTTCCCCATGACATTGTTCCCTTGGGAGGTAACTCTTCTGCACACACACCTCTTCACCGTTTACCCCGAGAAAACCAGCCAAGGTCCCCAGGAACAGGTGCCTGAGCTAAATCTGTGGATGGCCAACTCAGAAACGAAACCGAGTGGTTAAGACGCATGATTCTGTCTAAAAGGGACATCTGTCAACTAGAGCATCCCGTTCTAGTTCAACCCCGGGTGCTGCTGCTGCGTCTCTATCCAAGTTTCGCTCCCAGCTCCGACTCCTGGCTTGAGCTTTCCACCCACACGGATCCTGCCAGCCCCAGGATGGCCCAAGTGGTTGAATTCCTGGTGCACATACGGGAGACCTGGAGGATGTTCCTGGCTCCGAGGTTCTGTCCTCCCAGGCATTTGGGGAAGCAGTGGATGCAAACTCTCTCTGCATTTCAAAGCACAACAGTAGTCCATCAGGGCATAGCACACTCATAGAAATCTCTTACGGCCGCCGTGTGGTCAACTGATATGTCCACGCCGTGGCTTGCTCTCGTAGCTGATGCTTCCTGAATGTCCACGCCGTGGCTTGTTCTCGTGGCTGATGCTTCCTGAATGTCCACGCTGTGGCTTGCTCTCGTAGCTGATGCTTCCTGAATGTCCACGCCGTGGCTTGTTCTCGTGGCTGATGCTTCCTGAATGTCCACGCTGTGGCTTGCTCTCGTAGCTGATGCTTCCTGGGAGGATGCGGCCGCTCGTGGACAGATGGCTGCAAAGGGGCTGGGAATGAAGGGCCTTTCCGGGAAAGTGTGGCTGTACTTTAACTCCAACCTTAAAATCGAGGCGCCTGCAGGAGGGAGCCTGACATCCTACAGAAGCTCTCATGGGGTTCAATGTTGAGTCCCATTAGCGGACAATGAATGGTTCCTGAGACCTGGGTTTGCAGATGGGCTCTCAAAGCGAAGGCAAGCACAGGCGTTGTGGCCAAGCCACAGTAAGGCGTCCTGTGGTAGACCCCGCCCCACACTGGAGTGCCTGGCTTAAACTCCGGCTCCTCCACTTGTGATCTGGCTTCCTGCAAATGCGCATCCCGGGAGGCAGTAGGTGACAGCTCTAGGACTCAGGTCCCTGCCACCAACACGGAGAGCTGGCTTCAGATCTGGGCTTTAGCCCGGCCGAGTCCTGGCTGCCCAGATCCGAGTCCCTGCCACCAACACGGAGACGTACCTTTCAGCCCTCCGAGTCCTGGCTGCTGTCCCCATTTGGGGATGAGTCAGCTTGTGGAAAAACTGGGTTTCTCTGACTCTCTGCTTTTCAAAGAGAACAAGAACAAAAATCAGGAGAAGTATTGATTTACTGTTTCAGTTCTAACGTGTTCCGTTATGTAACACAAGCTTGAACAATCACATCTGCTGAGTAGCCACCATTCTCAGCAGGGACCGGAAACTGCTACACTGACAGCACAGAAACAAGTGCTCAAAACTCCTAATTCTGTTACAAAGTACACACACACACACACACACACACACACACACACACACACACACACATTTTTCACTGGCAACAAGTATCATTTGTTCTTAGAGATTGGGTCACTTCACCCCATTAACAATCTATTATTTAAAAGGCAAAGACACACAGCGGCAGACACACACAGAGGTCTCGCATGTGCTGGCTTATTCCATGAACTGCTTACAACAGCCGGGATCGAGTCAGGGGCCTGGAACTCGGACAGGGTCCCCCTAGAGGGTGGAGCAACCCAAGTACTGAGCCATCACTGCCTCCTTGCAGGGCGTCTGATAGAGGGAAGATGGACCGCGAGTGGAGGAGCAGAGGTTCAAACAGGGCATGCTGGTGTGGAAGCAGGTGGCACTCCAGGCGCCTTAGCAAACTGTGAACAGCCACGCTTTGTAAGTGCAACTTGTAACGCCGAGACTGGGCTGGGGGGCAGCTGAGTCCTGCCCACCTGGAGCCACTCCCTGTCCCGAAGCCTTCCCTAGATGTTCCCTCGAGCCTGAAGGTGACAGTCCTGGGCTTCCAGCTGCCTCGCGGTGCTGAGGCAAGATCCTAAGGATCCTAAGCTCATAAGCGTTTGTGGTGACACCTCTGCCCACATCTTCTACAACAGTGTTGCTCTGCCATGGGTCTGAATGCTCTCAGGACCAAGTCTGCCAGGAGATCCTACAGCCAACACCCCTGGAGGGAGACGGGTGTCCACCTTGCCACCTGCTGATCCGCTGGGAGATGGTCACTGTCACCCAGGGGACTGTTCTGGAGAAGCCAGCAGTGACCTCCAGAGCTGCAGGCCCTGCCCCATTGCCCCTAGGCACAGGCACGCAAGCCTCTGTCCCCCTCTGCCCCTGGCCAGTGGGCACTGTGGACGCACAGTGCTGGCTGGTGGGCGACACGGAGCCTGCTTGAGTTACTGTGAGGGGACTCAGGCCACACATGGACGTGCTGTGTGCTGTGGGGAGTTACAGAATCAAGGCAAACACACCTAGCACCTACGTAGTGACCTAATGTCTCAGGGCCTTAGGGAGCCCACTGCAGGCCCTGACCTGGCACCCTAAACCTGCTGCACCTGTCCCAGAACTTAAGATCGACTTAAGTTCTACCCACTGTCTCTTACAAGATTTATTTATTTTGAAAGGCAGAGTTGCAGAGAGGAAGAGAGAAAACTTGCATGTGCTGGTTCTCTCCCACATGGCACTAAACAGCCAGAACTGGGCTGGGCAAGCCGGGCGTTTCCTCATGCTCTCCCACACGGGCAGGGCTTCAGGCACTTGGGCCATCTTCCATTGCTCTCCTAGCTGTAGCAGCATGTTAGTAGGGTGCTGGGTCAGAAGTGGAGTAGCTGGGACTCGAGCCAGTGCCCGTGTGGGATGCTGACATCATACGTGCATGTTATCTCACAGTGCAGGCCCCGGTCTGCTCTCTTAAAGGGCCCGTCACAATATGTGTGCACATCAAGGGATATGTCCCCTAGTGCAAGAGCAATTTAGAAATGCATCCAGGACCTGGCTTGCTTACCACCGTCTCTCCCGGCTTCACTCATGCTATGGCTGGGAGCTTTGGCTGTGGACTGTCCCCGTGGAATGCTTCCCCAGGGGACCACGCAACCGTGCACTTACTCTCCTCCCTGCGGGTGGCCGACCTGCCACACCTGCCAGGCGGGCAGCAGCCCAGGCAGCCCACACTAGGCCCTGCATCGGGGTCCCCTCCAGTCGGGGTCAAGGAGCCATGCAACAGCCAACAGGCGAACATGGGATGGAAACAGTACCGGAGGTCTCTGCAGAGCGACTGAGCTTCCTTGAGGCTGTCGGCACTGTCCTGCCAATGGTTTTTGAGCACCGGGATGGAAAAGGCAGACAGGGCCACAGTGGATGCTGCATCCTGCCTGGCATCTCTGGACCCTGGAAGGACCCCCAGGTCTCACTAACTGCACTGAGATAAGAGAAAGTTGAGATAGGTCAGCTTTGCTGAGATGGCCCGGGCCACACCAGGGCTGCGACAGTTGGTGTCCCCATCCTGATTGCGCATGCCCATGTGCCAGCTCCCCAGTGCTCTGGGCACTCAGGTCACGCCAGGTAGCAGGGTGGCCAGCTGCCCCCTTGTTCTGTGCTCCTGAGCCAGCCTGGGCCCCTGGACTGCCCTCTCGCACTACAGAGCAGCCAGGCCCGGGCGCACGGCGCCAGGGTGGGTACCTGCAGGACCGGCAATTAGACTCCGCATCTGAATGCCTTATCTTTTCCGCGTGTTCTACACTAATGAGTTAGTTCTGTTAGCTCTGAGGATTAGCAGCTTCCCTAACAAGACACAGAGACACCAAGTGACTTACCTAATTATGTAAAACACGGGGACTCAGAGGGCCCGGCAGCTTCCGGGGTCTGCTCGGCCGGCCGTGGGGGCTCCCAGCCTGTCCTCGGGGGTGGGGGAGCCAGGGAGGAGGGCCAGAGCCCATGGCCTGGGATGCAGGGGCTGGATGGGTGGGTGCCAGTCACGGTGGCGCATGGCTGGTGACGGCCCTGTGTTGCTGTGCTCAGCTTGGTCGGCCGACCTGTGGGTCCTGAGACCCGGGACCTCACTGCATGTGTTCTTGCTCATCTACCTTCCAGCAGGGGCAGCCGGACCCCTTCTTCTTTCTTTTTAAATTCTGGCTTTGTGGGACAGATAGGATGGGTAAATCTGTAAAGCCATGACTTTTTCTTTCTTTTTTAGATTTATTTTTCTTGGAAAGGCAGCTATACAGAGAGAAGGAGAGACAGAGAGGAAGATCTTTTAGTTCACTCCCCAAGTGGCTGTAATGGCCGGAGCTGCACCCATCTAAAGCCAGGAGCCAGAAACTTCCTCCAGGTCTCCCATGTGGGTGCAGGGTCCCAAGGCTTTGGGCCGTCCTCCACTGCTTTCCCAGGCCACAGGCAGGGAGCTTGATGGGAAGTGGGGCTGCTGGGGTAAGAACTGGCGCTCATATGGGATCCTGGCGTGTTCAAGGCGAGGACTTTGGCCACTAGATTACCATGCTGGGCCCAGACTCCTCTTCAGTTTCAACACAAGAGAACTTCAAGTTCATGGGAAAGGACAATATAAAATTTATTTTGCTGAAAAAATTGTTGCAATCCACACATTGTTTTTCCATGGCACACTTTTCCCATGAACTTTTGAAGACCCCCTGCATGCTGTTTTTCTGATTACAAACCACACATTTCCGTCACCAAACTTAGTGCACACGGTTAAGTACGAGAGAGGAAGCACAATTACTCATGATTTCCTATTGCTGAGCTAATCTGTGTAATATCTTGCTCTTCAGATGGTCTTTTAAGAAATGATACAACGGAGACATGCAGACGGCTTTGCAGCAGACGTGGGTCATACTTGCACTGGCTGCCTGGTCTGCTCCCCATGGTCAGATCACCCACACTTCCTGAAAGTCGAGCAGTGCTGGAGAGCAATAGGGCAGGTGCAAACACCCACAAGCAGGCCAGACACGCCCAGTCACACATGAACACACACACGTGAGGCACATGCAAGCCATGCAGATACACACAGGCGCACACAGACATGAGACACACCTGGGCACACACATGGAAACATGAGGAACGTACAGGCTCACACGGGCAGACACATACATGTAAGTATACACAGACTCAGGCAGACACATATGAACGGGTGCAGGCACACACAGGATACACGAGACAGAAGCACGCACAAGCAGCACACAGGGCACACACAGGCACACACATGCATAAACACGCATGGGCACAGCAGGCAGATGGACCCAAGCTGCTCTCCATCTTCATGTAAATGTTCACACGGATTCTTGAGACCTGCTGCCACTGAGCGTGGCTCCCCGCGGCTCTGCCTTGAGCCGGACGTGGCTGCCACTCGCTGCCAGTGCTGCTGCCACCCCGTCGCCAAGTGACTGCTCAGTGGGCTTCCAAGGGCGGGACCGTCAGGCATCTCAAGGCTTAACAAGCGTTGCCTCAGTGTCGTCCCACCCCAGCACGAGTGGCAGCCTACCCTTCGCTTCCACGGCAAGCCCAGCCGTGCGGAGACACGCCTCCTGGCACCCCTTGTGGGAACGCTACTGCAGGTGGGGCCGTGCATCTCGTCCGTGTGCCTGTGTGCCCCCTCCTCTTTCTAGAAGCATCAGTGGCTGTGCTGTGACCCTGTATGTTCTTTGCGTCCATTTTGGGTCACTTGCCTTTTTCATGTGGATCTGCAGAGGTTTCCTTTGAGACGGCGCCAGCTCCTCCTCTCCCAGCTACCACTTGCCATCTTCCTTGGAGAGCTTCGTGTGGCCAGAGAGGACAGCTCTGCCCTCCACGCCTTCTGCCCTCCACGCCTTCTGCCCTCCACGCCTTCTGCCCATGTCCTGGGCTTGTGCCTTGATGCCTCCTCTGACAGATGCCCGGGACAGCTGCATTTTCCCTATTTTTACCTGATGTAGAAAAAATAAAACACCTTAAAATGCTTAGATTCTAAAGCCTCCGGGATTGTATTATTTCTCAAACAGCCTGGCCAGCTGCCCTGACAGCGTCTGTTACAGAATCCATTTCCCCTCTGAACGGAAAGGCCGTGTTTACTGTATTCCAAAGCCCGCAGGCCTCCGCTGCCTCTGGACCTGTCGACTGGCTCCTTCATCCAGCCCGTATCTGCTTCTGCGGCTCAGCTCCATGCCGCTCCATCTGGGGTGGCTTCAAGGTGCCTCTGGGTCCTACCAGCAATGAACATGTGGAGATCTAGCCCTTCTGATGCACCTGCAGGGCCCGGCCTCACGGGGGCGTGTGGGCTTTGGGGGCCCGTCTCCATGGAGACTTAAAAATGTGGCTCCTAACTGCATCTGGGCTTTGCTGTCAAGAAGCCTTGGCTGGGGTCTGGTGTTTGCCTGGACTCCTGCAGCCGCTGTGGGATGCTAGGGTTCCAGTCCTAGCTCAACTTCCAGTCCAGCTTCCTGCCTAGGCACACCCAGGAAGGCAGCACCGATGGCTCAAGGACTTGGGTCCCTGTCCCCCTTGTGGGTGAACAGATGGGTTTCAGTCTGGCCCAGCCCTGGCCATTGCAGGCTTGTGGGGAGTGGACCACAGGGTGGGAGAGCTCTCTGTCTCCTTCAAATAAAATCAGAAGCATCTTGCCAGAACATTCATGGTGTTGCTGGCAGAGGGCACACTGAGCCGCAGCAGTCAGAGACAGGCTTGTGGCAGACCGAGCCGTGACCCCACACCCCAACTGCCGTGCTGTACAACCATACACACCGTGTGTGGATCAGGGCAAGCCCGTTTGCCACCTGAACTCCTCCCTGGGTTCCCACGGAGGGCCAGACGGAGGAAGCACTAAGTGCCCATGGCCACCCCAGGTATGCGCTTCTTGCATGGCATCAGCAGGTGGCCAGGCCTGGGAGCTGCTGAGTGACTATGCAGACAGGTCTGACAAGGCCCATCCTCTGAGGGCCAGCCACCTGCCTGCAGGGGCCTGGGCCACAGGTGCCCAGGAAACAGCTTCCTGGGTATGTCCCAGCACAGAGAGGAAGCAGACCCTCCATGAAGTTCCCTCTGTGCCAGGGACCAGATGTGCACTGGCACCCAGGGCCACCTGCGGCTCCCGGGGTGGGATCCGCCTGCTCCCTGGCTCCTGGTCATATTACTCCCCTTCAGCCCTGGCTTCCTCTCAGCTTCCCCTGTCTGTGTCTGCCCCTCTGCTAGTTCTCCCAGGTGCTCTCACCAGGGTCACCCTGCACGCTCTGCATTGGTGACCCTTGCCCAGGAAGGCACACACATGGCTTCCGGGCTCGGGACTTGCACACACCTCTTTGGGGCTCTCATTCAGCACATGGCGGAAAACAGGGCAGGCAGAGCAGCATGGCCTGGGACCTGGTTCCTCAGCCCTGTGTCCCATAGCTGGCATTGGCTCCTCTCTCCTGGCACTTCTGCGAGCCCAGGCCCGACATGGCCAGGTCTCAGATGGAGACAGCTGCGAGGCGGGCTGGGGCCCCATGGATGGAGAGGCACTTGGGGGTCGTTCTGGAGGAGGGGGTGCCGGTGGCACGGGCAGTGACCCATGGCCCATGATGAATGGATTCGCAAAGGCCAGCAGGCTGAGGCACAGAGCCATCCCTCCTGTGCACGTCGGCTCATCTACATCGGAGATCAATTTGCTTACAATTACAGAATATCTGTCACATCGCTTCCTGGCACACACGCTGGTGTTTGCACGGAGAAGTACAGACAGCAACATACTTCCTGGTGCTGTAATATTTAGACGGGAAGAGGCAGCTTTAAATAAATGGGTGTTCCCAGCTCAGCAGGTGTCCCCAGCCTGTAGAGTGAGCAGCAGCAGGCTGCCTTCTTTCACGTGGGAGCAGGGCTGCATACGTGACCTTGCCTTCAGCACGCCCCAGTCCAGGGCCAGCCCTGATGCCCCAGGCTGCTCAGGTCCTCGCTGTGAGGCTCGGATGTTTGGGGGCTGGGTCAGAGGACAGCCATCTGGGGGCTGTGCACCCAGGGCAAAAGCCCTACTTCTCCTGGCCCGAGGCTCAGCTCCGCAGGCCAGGCCCTTAAGGATGGCCCTCGTGCCTCCTGCTCTCGAGGGATTCGGCAGTGGCTGGTACATTCCCGGGTTCTTGGCGCTGAGAGCAGATGGCAGCAGACCGAACTGCTCTGCTTAAAGGTTGCCTTTAAGCCCGCCCCACTCTCACTCGGGCTTAAAGGCAACCTTGCCAGCAAGTTCCCCACTTGCTGGGAATCCTGCCCAGCCAGCACGGCCTGACAGGCCCCAGCCACTCCGGGCCTCCCCAGGACTCGGTGTTCCCAAGAGAATGAGCAGACGACCCCTGCTGAGGGAGGAGCCTTCCCCTGGAGGAATGGGGTCCAGGTGCCGCCTCTTCCCTGATTAGGTGACCTGGGGCAATGCAACACCTGAAATCCTAACCCTCCCACAAGGGGCAAGCCGTGGTCTGTGTGCGTGGAGGCCAGCAGTGTCCACCTGTGCAGGATGACCACAGAGACTTTCAGTACCCCCTCCTCCCCTCTATCTATGGGTTCACTCCCCAGTGACTACAGCCAGGGCTGGGCCAGGCATTGGCAGGAGCTGGGGGCCGAGGCACATAAGGTCCTGTTGCCCTGCTCTGTGGGGATGGGGGCAGTCTGCGGCACCCACTGGTTCGGCTTGCCCCAGCCCATGGCATTTTCAGGACTGGCATGGGGTTTCTCCAGGATGCCTCTGCCCTTCCTTCCTGGGTGCTGGTGCCATCAGGCAAGCTCCTGGTCGAGAACTGACCACTGCTAGAGACAGTATCCGAGCCCCGGAAGCTGCCCCTTCGGAGGCCCTGCACGCCACTGGAGTCCTGAGCTTGCAGAGGGATGACTGAGTCGGTGGCTCATGGCAGCCTTTAGAGCTTTAGGGTTCCCTGGCCTGGTGCCTTCCTATGGCTACGTGGAAGCTGTGAGCAAGTTCATGGCTGCCGCCTAAAACAGACCCGAGTAGCATGTGCTTGCCCGGGGCGGGGGAGAGGGCGAGGGGGTGGTGGTGGAGCCTGTGGCTGGGGCATACTGGGCCTCTATGACATGCACACAGGGTTTCTGCAACAGCATCCCTGGCTCGGGGCCAGCACAGCCACGGCCAAGGCCAGGCCAGAGATGCTGAAGACACACCACTCTTCTTCCCTCTTCTCTGGGACTATGGGAAACGTCTTTAATCCCTTCATTTCTTGGGAACCCAGGGTGGGCTGTCACCTTGGCAGGTGGCTTGCTCCAACCCAGTGGGCCGTGTCCACGGAGCTGGGGCCTCGTTCCCACACCTGGACTGCAGGTCTCGGGGCAGTAACTGCACCGACGGGCAGGCTCGCCAAGTTTCAAGGTGCAAAGCTGTGATGCCAGCTCGGGTTCGGACCTGTCCCTCGTTTGGCTGGAAACGGGTGGTGCAGGGAGAGCTGTCGTCCCGCCTCTGTGCAGCTGGCCGGGCCGGCTCCAGAGGCACAGCCAGAGCCCGGAGACCTGAGACCAGGGGCTGCTGGGGCCGAACTCCAGGCCTGCCAGCTCACTCACCTGCGCGTGCTTCTGCTGCAGTCACGGCAACCGACGCACAGGCAACGCTGCCTCCTTCAACGCCACGTGCTGCCTAATGCTTGCACGCGGATACTCTCTCCAGCTGCTGTCCCTAATCAGTCTGAAGGCACACAAACTACTCCTGTGTAGAATCCAGACGCCGTCGGCAAGCAAGGGGGGATGTGAGCGCCAGGCACCACGTGTGTCCTGGGGGACAGCTTGGCCTAGCATTCAGGGACATGCAGGGAGGACAGAGCCCCTCACCCCCACTGCTGAACCCACTCAGGCTCGCTCCACGTCCCTCTCCCCGGGCAGGCACGGGCTGCTGGGCTGGCACCTCAGCTTCCTGTCCCTGCCACAGGCCCCGCCCCGTTGCATGAGATCCGAATGGGCCCAGCAAACAGCATCGCACGGGCGAGCCTCGCTTTTATTTCCCCTTAAAGGCTGCCAACAACACTGATAGCACACTGTTTGGGATCGATCTTAATTACTGTCCATGTGGAATTTTTCCTTGTGGCTTTTTTCAATGAAAAAAACATTAATGAGAAACTTTAAAGGCTCGTTGCCAGTGTCCTTTCATCAGTCAGCGGTGTGTCAGGCTGGGCTCTGCCCAGTTGCCACGGCCTACTTTCTCATCCACCCTAACTCCACCCCCATCACGGACCCTTGTCGGAGCCAACCTGGGTGAAGGAGGCCAGACGGCCCCCATCTGTCAGCAGCCGGAGCCGTGGGGTCCGAGGCCTCTGCATGGCTGCTCCCGTCGCTCAGACACGCCGGGACCAGCAGTTTCTCCAGGCTCCTGCCCCGAGTTCTCACTGTTGCCTCCCCCTCCAATGCACAGACGGCACGCACTCTCTCTCTGCCTGGCAGTGAACTCTGCACAGCATTCAGTCTTTACATCTCCGAGACCAAGTAACACCAACCTTGACCTCAATTTCTCAGACGGGAAATTTAAGCCAAATGCCCAGGAATGAGACCAAATCCAAATCCCCAACCAAAGGCCCTCTACGTGGAGGCATGCCCCGCCCTTCGCTGCAGTTGGCAAGAAAGCATACCACCGAGCTACGCTGGACTCAAGAGACAGCCCTGTGCCGAGTCCCCACCCTCGTCCTCCACGCGGGACCTGGGACAAGGCCCCACGCTACTCCACAAGGCCCCGTGCCCGGAGTCCCTGCCCTCGTCCTCCACGCAAGACCTGAGAAAAGGCCCCACGCCACCCCACACGGCCCCGTGCCTGGAGTCCCCGCCCTGGTCCTCCACGCAGGACCTGGGACACAGCTGCGTGCCACCCACACGGCCCTGTGCCGAGTCCCCGCCCTCGTCCTCCACGCGGGACCTGGGACAAGGCCCCACGCCACCCCACACGGCCCCGTGCCCTGATCTGGGGAAAGCCAGCAGGAAAGGCGCCCACACTCACCGCCTGCACAGTTGGAAAGCAGTCAGCCCTACAAGGCCACGCACACTCTGGAACTGAAGTGAAAAGCTCCTCATCACCTTGGCAAGTCCCTGCTTCTTCTCGGGGCGGTGAGGCCTGAGCTGCACAGTCTGTGGTCACCACGGGGACACGTCGCCGGTGAGACACAGGCAGGGAGGAATGGCCCGGCCCGCAGTGGCGTCCTGTCCTCGCAGGTCTGCACTGCCCTGCAAGGAGCTCTCTGCCCTGGATGTGACCCCTTGGGGCCCCAGAGCTTCCCATGCCACTGAGGCTGTCCAGCAAGCTAGGTGCACAGGCTTGGATTGTTTTTAAAGATTTATTCATTTTTTTTTTATTGAAAAGGCAGATCAGATTTACAGAAAGGAGAGAGAGAGAGAGAGGAGAGCTCCCATCTGCTGGCCACAATGGCTGGAATTTTGCCGATCTCAAGCCAGAAGCCAGGAGCTTCTCCTGGATCTCTCACAGTTAGAGGGTCCCAAGGCTTTGGGCTGTGCTTGGCCACAAGCAGGGAGCTGGACAGGAGGTGGAACAGCTGGGGTCCCGTACTTGCAAGGTGAGGATCCAGCCATGGAGGCACTGTGCTGGGCCCATGAAGGGTTCTTACCCTGCAGTTCCATAGAAACAAAGCTCTGGGGGACACCAGTGTCCTCAAGCAGGAAGTGAACACATCCACCCTGGCATGCACCCACGTGGCACGCAGAGGGCAGAGACCAGGAAGGAAATAGACAAGAGAAACTCAATGTGTAGCGGCGGCTTGAGGTCCAGCCACCAGGATTGTTCTGTAAGCCATGTGTGCCTGGTGAGAAAACATGAGTGGGGATCCCAGTGAGCTGAGGGCCAGGGCTGCTGCAAATCTGCCTCTGGATTCCCTGCCACCTGCGATGCATCATCGGGGACCACGGAACACAGCGTTGCTGCAGCCCCTGCCACCTGCGACGCATGCATCAGGGACCACGGAACACAGCATTGCTGCAGCCCTGCCACCTGCGACGCATCATCGGGGACCACGGAACACAGCATTGCTGCAGCCCTGCCACCTGCGATGCATCATCAGGGACCACGGAACACAGCATTGCTGCAGCCCTGCCACCTGCGATGCATCATCGGGGACCATGGAACACAGCCTTGCTGCAGCCCTGCCACCTGTGACGCATCATCGGGGACCACGGAACACAGCATTGCTGCAGCCCTGCCACCTGCGATGCATCATCAGGGACCACGGAACACAGCGTTGTTGCAGCCCTGCCACCTGCGACACATGCATCAGGGACCACGGAACACAGCATTGCTGCAGTCCTGCCACCCGAGACGCATGCATTGGGGACCATGGAACACCAGGGCCCTCCTCCACACCCAGTATCTGGGCCCTGATTCCCAGCTGGGCCGAGGGAGAGGGGCTGTGGCTTCTCCAGCTCCAAGTTTGGTCCTGCATAGTTCCTGTCTGCCCTATGTGTGACTCCTCATAGATGCCACCCAAGGCTGCCCTCAGCACAGAACAGAGCAATAGCTAGTCAAGGCTCTCCATGTGGGCCTTCAAAGGGCCTTGGCATTGGACGGGGACCCCTGGCGGGTGAGGATGACTGGGGCCAAGCCCAAAGAGCACAGCTTCCTTGTTCCTTCGTATCCGGACAACATTGTCCTACTTCTTTGTGCCTCTCTTCTCCCTCTTCCTTTCCACCAGCTGCACTGCGGTCTCGAGCGGGGCAGCTCCAGGTGACCTGAGCTGATGTTGTCTGTGCAGTGGACGTGGTCATGCTGGTGCTGGTGGGCCCTGCTGCTGTCTGTGTCAGTGGCAACCTGGGGCAGCCGACAATGGGGCTGGGAAGCCCTTAGAGACGGTGCTGCTCCAAGGGCCTGGCCCAAAGCAGCTCGTGTGTGGTCCAGGTGCCACAAAGCTCCCCGGTGCCCACAGTGATGTGACGGGGCCGGGCTCCTGGCTGTAGGTGCCTGACCTGGGCTGTGCCAGATTCAGTCTTTGCTGGTGTATGGCTCAGGTCCATCTCAGAGTTGGACCCTGCTGGGCAACTTGGGACTCACATAGGAGACTCCAACTGCATGTAGGACCCAGGTGTGCCTGGCTCAGGGAACAGCCTGTGGGAAGACGATGTCCAGCCAGCACAGGGCTCCGCCCTGTTGTCTCCCATGAGCGCACGGCACAGCCACAGTGCCCTCTGTTGGGAAGCACTGGATAGAGTGCAGGCCTGACCTAGGAAGACACGGTGCCAGCTCCTGGGGAACAGCTGGGGACACCTGCTTCCAGGGCGGATGCCTGGCACTCCTGTGCCAACACTGTTCAGGCTCCTCTGGCCCATGCTACCAACAGTGGTGTCCCCTGGGCTCTCATGCTGAGAGGGCTCAGGAGCTGGCCAGACAGGGGCAGGCAGTGTGCTCAGGGCTCCTGGGGGCATGATCCACCTGGTGGGTAGCACTACACACGAGCCGCATCAGAGAACACTCCCAGAGCATTCAGGGGAGAACCCTGGCTGTGCTGGCCTGTGCAGAATGAGAACACCCCACCAGCGGCTGGAGGAAAGCCAGCAGCCTGCTCCAGTGTGGGTGAACGGTTCAGTGTGATACGAAGAACAACCCTTGCCATGCATATGGTCCAGTGGGTGCTGTGATCTCACTGCGCTCCCTGGGGACACACCGGTCCTGCGTGCTGCCACGGCCCACACGGTCATGGGGCCCCTTCAGGATGCTATGCTTCCTGCCCCACCATCATGTGCTACCATGCTGTCCCATACCTGCAGCTGCCCATGTGCCTTCTGCTTTGCAGTAGTTACCCACAAGGCCACAAGCATGATGAGGGGCCAGGGATGTGTCAGGCTGTGGGGGCAGGGATCTCTGACCTCCAGTCAATATCGGGTCACCCGTGACCCACGTCCCTCGCTTTCTACCATCTGCCCAAAGGTTGCTAAACTGATACACAGAGGGGCCCGCGATCTGCCTGAGATGGCAGCTCTGTGAGAGGGGTCACTCAGCCAGGCCTGGCCAACAG
This sequence comes from Ochotona curzoniae, assembly GCF_017591425.1. Lineage (NCBI taxonomy): Eukaryota > Metazoa > Chordata > Mammalia > Lagomorpha > Ochotonidae > Ochotona > Ochotona curzoniae. Next base: position 1,438,660 of record NW_024466512.1, read on the forward strand.
CGTTCACCACTCCAAATCCTGCTGGGACGTCAGCCACTGTCTGGAGTCCGTGCAGCAATGGCTTTTCTGGTAGCTGGAAAATGAACACTACAACACAGGCCTGGCCTCTGGCCCAGCTTCCCAGCCTACCTGCAAGGCAGCAGTGTGGAATTTTAGAGGGCACAAGAGTAAGGCAGTGTCCAGCAGTGAGCTTGGCCAGGAAGGAAGGGTGACAGGGGGCCGAACTGGGTGGGCTCAGCTCTGCACTGTGGGGTGGCCCGAGCCAGCACCCCCAGGGCTTCATGGCTCTGGGTGGCCCGAGCCAGCACCCCGGGCTTCATGGCTCTGGGTAGCCCGAGCCAGCACCCTGGGCTTCATGGCTCTGGGTGGCGGCCGAGCGCTGCAGCTGTTGTCTAGATGTGCCCCTTTCCCGGGCAGTGGCCAGTGCCTGCTAGGCCATCCCTACTGCTTGTCCCTGCTCTAACAGACACTAGGAGTGGGGCATGAGGACGTGCGGCAAGTGACATGCACAGCACCGGGTTTGTCAAGCCTCCTCAGCCGCACGATGCAAGAACAAGAGGGCAGATCCGCAGTGCTCCCCAGAACACACTAACTCCTTTAATGCGGGGCTGCCACCACACACGCCCTCCCATGCAGCACCGCCTGCATGTGCCACGTCCATGCTCACGCTGGGCACACACTCTCAGTCTCAGCTTGCCTCCTAACAGTCGGTGGTGCCGTCGGCCACTCCTCGCTGGGGCTTGGCTGTGCTGGCACGCTCCCCACGGGGCGGCTTCCCTTCATGGGCCAGAAGCCACTCCTTCACAGCCACGCCTCCTCCGTAGTTGCCCACGGCTCCGCTGCTGCAGACCACCCTGTGGCACGGGATCAGGATGGGCACCTGCAGGGGAGAGGTGGTGACCGTCAGTCCAGTCCTACCCAGGGAGCAGCCTGGGGTCAAGTGGAAGGCTCCAACTGTGACAAGTCCGCCAGGCATGGGCTGTGCCTGGCAGGCTGGCTCTGTATCACTCCCACCCCAAGTCGGAGTCCTTGGGGGGAGTCTTGCCAAGGCTGGCGGAGGGATGCGTCTCCCTGAGTGGGACCAGGACCTTTTCCAGGGAACCCCATTGATAAAAACTCAATTTCATTCAAGGAGTAATTGAGAACTTCACAAAACCCAGCGGTAAAGTTGGCGTGGGGGGCTTCTGAGGAGACCCCTGCACTGCCGAGCTGATGGTGAGGGGGCTTCCAAGGAGACCCCCGCACTGCCGGGTTGCTGATGATGGGGGGCTTCCGAGGAGACCCCTGCACTGCCGAGCTGATGGTGAGGGGGCTTCCGAGGAGACCCCTGCACTGCCGAGCTGATGGTGAGGGGGCTTCCGAGGAGACCCTGCATGACCACCCAATATGGGAGTCGGCCAGCTGACATGCGCATCCTGTTCCCACAGAAGGCTTTCTTGGGACTCGGCTCCACCTTTTGTTACTATGATGACATTCCAAAGAGTCCACAGGAAGATTCAGTGAAGAAAGTTCCTTTTGGTTGTTGAAGTGCTCATTTTTTGTTAATGTATTTGAAAGGCGAAGGAGCAGCACACACAGAGGTCCTCTGTCTGCTGGTTCTTGACCCAGGTGGCCGTGACCACCAGGGCAGAGCTTCGCCTGGGTCTCCCGTGGGGGGCAGGAGCCCGCACACGCGGGCCAAGCCTTTAGGAAGCTGGACTGGACGCCTAGCATATGCGACATGAACCAATGCTGGTCTTGCAGGTTGCAGCTTTACTGGCTATGCTGCAACACCAGCCACCTTTCCACATAGCATATTTCCCATTCTATTTTCCATGAATTGCCCTTGCAGTGTCTGCTTCACCCAAGCCTGGGTATTTACTGCCCTGAGTCAGGCAGGCCACTCGTCCCTCCTCTGACTTCTGGGCACGTGCGGCTTGAGGAACACCACCCTGCCTGTGCTCCTGCTGGGGGAATGTCTGCTGCAGGGGCTGGCACTGTTCTGGAACCCTGAGCACTGGGCGTTGGGCAGACTGCCTCCTCATCCAAAATTCCTGCCTTTCATCAGCCAAAGGCCTCAATGTGGTTAGCCCCGCTCCTGACCAGGCCAGTCCTCGCCTGTCAGGTGTGCCCACAATGGGCTCAGCCATGGTCCAGGGTGATTCTCAACCCACTCTTGGCAATGGCATTCAGCAGGGCCAGCGGAGTGATGTACTGAGTGGCTTCTCACCTCCCAGCCTAGGGACTCCTGCCCAGGGCCAGGCCAGGGCTCGGCCTCACATCACGGAAGCCCCTTGCCAAGCTCACGTGGCTGTTAGCAGGTGCAGTCGGGCCCATGCAATGCTTTCTGCAGAACAGGCATTACCCACTTATTCTGAAACACATTTTTGAGCCCCCAAAATTGAGGACACTGGTGACATTCTATACCACAACTCTTGCTTTTAACGAACTCCTCTTTGTAGGAACTTTGTAAAGCATCATTATACGTAATGATAGGCACGGTGGCATCCCAACAGATTTCCAGCCACTGTCTGAAGGTTCCTAGCCTGCCTCTGGTGGAGACGGACCCTCGAGGGCCATGGGAAACCTGGTGCACGCAGGCCAGTTGGACCAGGACTTTGGGCTGCCATAGCAACGTGTGGGACTAGGAGCTCAGAGCAGCGGCCCAGACTGCAAGACAGAAGAGTGACTGGATCCATGGCACTTTAACTATAGAACAGGACGGAGCAGTGGCGTTCAGCTGCTGCCTGCCACGCCAGCATGCGCTACGGAAGACCCGCTCTCAGCCCCTGCTGCTCCGCTGCCGACCCAGCTGCGTGCGGGTGCTCCCTGGGACGGCACAGGTGATGGCCAGCTCTTGGGTCCCTGCCGCGCCTGTGGAGGATGAGATGAGGCTGCCGGCTCCTGCCTAGCCCTGGCCTGGCTGGGAAGTCAGTCCGCAGATGAGAGCTCTGCTGGTGTCTCTCCTCTGTCAGTCTGCTCTTCAAAACAAAACAGGGATGCTGTGTCCATGTGTGTTAATGTCAGTATCATGTTTCTGACCCCTAGGCTGAGGCTTGCTAAGTCACCGGGCCCTTAGGGACACTTTCAAAGGCTGGGGTGCCCTAGCCCACTTCTTTAAAGCCCCGGCTGCATAAAATGTAATTTTTATCAATAAGCAAGAAGCTCATAATATCACAGGTGCATTGAAATCTTCATGCTGTGAAATCCAATCCATCGGATACACACAGCCGTCACGCAGGCCCTGTCTCCAACGCTACAAAACTTCCAAACCCACAGATTTGTTTCCAACAAAAATAACATGAAGGGGCCTTGCAATCAATGGCGGAATCCTCTGATTCCGGGACCGGCGGAATATTTTTTCCAACTTTGCCTTTGTTCTTCCGGGCAGCGGCCCGCAGGGGAAGGGGCTGTGTTCACTCGCAGCCTCATCAATACCTAAATCCTGGTGAACAAGTGACACTGCGGAGCTGTAATCAATAGCTCCCTGTGCGTTTTCTTCTTCTGGTCAAATGGTTCAGTTCCACTGACAACCCTGACACTGAGAACAGGACGCTAAATCTTTATCAACAGCCATCCGGGTGACTGGCAGAACAGGACTCGGGGGTCATTAGCGCTCAGGGCGGTCTGTGAATAAACTAACTCCCCGGGAACGCGCCTGCTTAGAAAAAGGTGGGGAACGCTCGTGGCCAATCGATCGCCTTTGAACTGCATTTAGCGAATTGTCTGAGGATGAGGTGGAGGGGTGCCTAGGCAGCGGTAAGGGGTGCCTGGGCAGTGGTGAGGGGTGCCTGGGCAGCGGTGAGGGGTGCCTGGGCAGTGGTGAGGGGTGCCTGGGCAGTGGTGAGGGGTGCCTGGTCAGCGGTGAGGGGTGCCTGGGCAGTGGCGAGGGGTGCCTGGGCAGCGGTGAGGGGTGCCTGGGCAGTGGCGAGGGGTGCCTGGTCAGCGGCGAGGGGTGCCTGGGCAGCGGCGAGGGGTGCCTGGTCAGCGGCGAGGGGTGCCTGGTCAGTGGTGAGGGGTGCCTGGGCAGTGGCGAGGGGTGCCTGGTCAGTGGTGAGGGGTGCCTGGGCAGTGGTGAGGGGTGCCTGGGCAGTTTTCTGAGCACATCTTGGCCCTGCTGTCCAGGCTGCCCAGAGATCCTGGAGACAGCCGGCTCCTGGCACCTGGTGACGCTGAGCCTGCTGGGAAGGCCACACGGCCTCCATGAGGGAGCTGGCTGGCACTAGAATGCTGGTGCCAAGCTTCCCGACTCTGAGACTCCACAGACGCTCCTGCTGGGCTCCTGCAGTGCTCTGTCTCCCTGGAGAGGCCGAACAAGACATTTTCTAACGAGCACGGGCCCAGCATGCTCTCCGGGCTGGTGGCCTCTTGTGCGGTCCTCGGGCCCCGAGAAAAGCCCTGGCCTCTCTCGCGAGCCAGGATCAAAAACCGTTCAGCAGATACACTGAAAAGCCACAACAATTTTTCAAAGAGTGGGGTCTACTTGATTTAGTCATGTTCTCCCCGATGGGCCGCCATTCTTCTACAACATTCCAGACTTGTCTAGAGCTTGGGGGGAAGCCATTACTAACACGCTAGCTCAGCAGCCCCCAGTGGACTCACGAGAACACTGGGGCGCCTTGAGACTTCACGGAGGAGCCCACGGTGCACACAGTCAGGCACGCATCACATGCACCCGCAACTTGTTTGCTCCCACTGGACGGTATGGACCGCCCAACATGACTGCAATGTGGTGCCCAATGTGCTCCTGGCAACACAGGGCACAGCCGTCCTCCCCCTTGGTGGTGGCCCAGCCGCCCTCCCCCTTGGTGGTGGCCCAGCCGCCCTCCCCCTTGGTGGTGGCCCAGCCAGCCTCTGGCTCCTGGTGGTCTGGGGTATGGACACACGGCAGTGGCGAGGACACAGGGGCTTGAAGGTAGCCAGCCACCCCCTGCTGAGAGGTGTCGCTCACATGGCAGCTCCAGGTCCCCGGGCCCAGGGAGCCCGGCTGGACGCGGCTCATACTCCCTACAGTGTGAGCATCCTGGGCTGGCCCGTGGCCTCTTCTGCTCCCCCACAGGAAAGTGACAGCTAGCCATGCCTGACAGGGCCACCCTGCCCGTCTGCAGCCTCCCTCCTTTCTGCTTAACAAGATGACAAGGGGCTCCAGGGTTGTCACCAGGAGGGGTGTCGCTGGCCAGGATGGAGGCCTTCTGTTCCCAGCAGCCCAGGCTAGCCAAGGACCTGCTTCCGTTGGACAGCTGGCCCACGGCAGAGGGCAAGGGGACTTACCGGGTTGTTCCTCATGGCTCCTCCCACGGCCCGGGCGGCCTTGGCGTTGCCCGCCAGGGCTGCTAATTGCTGGTAAGAAACCACTTCTCCGAATTTCACAGCCTTCAGCAGCTTCCACAACACCCGCCTGGTGAATGAGTCTGGAAGGGAAAAGGCACAGAAGCTTATTTGGACAAACAGCTCTAACAGCCTGGTGTAAACACAGCTGTCAAGCCCCAAATGGAAGACGCAAGAACACAAACAGAGGTGTTACACTCAATTAAAACACAGCCTCGGCGCGCTCTGAGCCACCACGTGACCACCAGTGACAGGAGTGTGAGCAGGCACAGGGCAGGCAGCCTCCGGGGCTGTCCCGACCTGCAGCTGTCCCGACACCGGCCTTCATCTTGCCCGTGTTCCGCGCAGGGCTGTATGGGACGGACCTGCCCTAGCACACGAAGCAATTCCTAGGCGTGGAAGTCCCCGCTCTGCACCCCGGGTGGGTGCTCCACAGTTCTGTCCGCGGCCCCTCCGACTCTCATTCCTTCCTTCTTCCAGGTTTTAGCGCTGCTTCCTGGGTGTGCGGTCAGCCTGCAGCAGGGAGATGCAGACGTGCAGGGTGGCCCACGCCTGCAGAGGGGCTGCGGGCTGTGCCCGTCCCTGCCCGGGCGCCCCCAGGGCCACTTCTCCTTGGCAGCAGAGGACGGGGCCCCCAGGCAGGAGCCGTGCCCGGTGCCCACAGAGCACTAATTACACTTGTGCCGGGCCGGCAAAGTGCGACTGGGCTCCTAAAGGAAACACACCCGTCCACGCGTGTTAGAGAAGAAAAATCCCCTCTTAACCGAAGGCAGTGATAATCACTTCGCTGTGGAAAAAAAATCTGTTTAGTCTTTATTATAACATTAAGCAAATTAAACATCAGCATAACCCAGGTGATACTAGAAAGGGTCATCAAAGAAATTAACTTTGTTGTTCATTAATTTACACGGATTAGCAGAGGGCGAGGAGACAGCAAGTGTGTTCTACTTTTTTATGATATAATTTCAAACTGTACACCATTTGTGGCAGGAGGGTGACTTTGGGGTTAATCAGACTGATTTGTCCTTTTAATTGCTTTCTATTCAAAGAAAATTCATTAGATAATGTTCTCTTCAAAATTCATGAATCAATTTAACTGAAGAAACCACATTAACAGCTCTGGGTTCATTAGCACGCGCAGTTGTGTCAGCGTGGATTGCTACGGGGACTTGGGCGGGCACACAGATGCTTCTACACACTGCTTCGGAACAGGGCTGTGCCGCGGATCGGCACTGCCGCCGCCGCTGCCCGGCCTGACTGGGAAAAGCAAAGCCGAGCCAGGCAGCCTGGTGTCCACGGGGAAGACAGCAGGTTCTGGGACCAGCTGTCCTGGAAGAGAAACAATGAGAGCTGCTCGCATGGCAGGTGACAGGGTCGACTTCCTGTCCTCTGTGGGGAGATGGCGCTATGGTCCAGGGAGGGGAGGCTCCGGGCCATCTGGGAGGCCAGCCTGGGGCCTCACCGAGGCCGCCAAGGGAAGCGAAGCAACACAGATCCAACTGGAGCCTGGAGCAGTTCCGGGCAACAATGGTGCCATTCCTGAGCTGTCCTCCGGGCTGGCCCTGACCGTGATCGCCAAGTGCAGGCCCTTCTCTTCCTCAGTGTGGACACCCTGCACAACAAGGCCCAGTGTGTCTTGGGGTGTGCCTTCTCAGGCAGCTGAGTGCGGGAAGCCTCAACATGCAATACTGCCCTCAAGCACAGCTGGGCCTCCGCCCTGCGGGGAGCAGGTGCTGCTGTCTCGGCAGCTCTCGCACACAGTACTGTGACCTTTGGCCTCTGCACAGTGGGCCTGTGTGCTGCACCCACTTCTGAGCAGTTGTTCCTGGCTCCCAACGAGCACCATCTAATCCAGGGGAAGTTGGCTTACAAGAGGAGTTCATGTGACTGTGGAAGTGACCACTTCTGGAGCAGACGTGACCACAGGAGTCCAGCCACTTACGGTGGCCTGAAGGACAATCGCCGAAGCCCCCTCCCCAGCCTTGGTCCCTCGCAGAGAGTAAGCTAGTCCCCGCTGGGAGAAACAGCCTCCGGGTCCCCGTCTCCTCTCCACACTCATCCTCCCTCCTGCCGATTCTGGGGCCTGCACACGGTTCACTGTCCTGTGGTGCAGGAGCAGGCAGGCTCTGTTGGTGCCCCCGTGCCTGAAGCACGCGGCTGATTCTACTCTGCTGAGTGCCCACTTAAGCACCCACTTGTCATGTGGAGAGGGCAGCTTCCCTCCTGCCTTGAGGGAGCCAGCTGCAGCAGGCCATGGAGCAGGTGCCTGCGTCATCACGTCAGGGTTTCATACGAGCTTTTTGGATGTGAAACTACGAGAGGGACAAGGTCTGGGCCGCCTTCACTGATGCCTGTGGGAGGGGGAATGCCGCACGCCAGGGCCTGGCAGGAGGAGACGGCAGGGCCAGCCGGGCTCTGTGCCTCTCCTCTGTGGCACTCGTGCCCTGCCCGTAGACAATGCACTGCCAGGGACCTCACACCAGGTCTGCGACTCACGCCCCGGGCGCTGCCTCTACTGCATGCTGGCTGCTCCCTGACCGTCACCTTTGCTGAGGGCTGTGAGCTCCCGAGGTGGAGGATTGTTCTCCAGTAGCCCAGGCTCTGGCACGCCTCCTTGGCTGGGCCCCCGGCCCGCAGGAGCCCTGGTGCCGATAGGTGACACCCTGGGGGCTCCAGGCTGGTGTCTCCCATGCCGCAAGGGGCGGGGGAAGCACCCGTTTTGGGGATCGTCTGTGAACTGCTGCACTTCAGCCCCTCTCTAGGGGCAGGCTCAGGTGGTGATGGGGTCCTCAGGAGGCCAAAGCGCTCAGAAAGAGTGTGGCTGCAAATGTGGCTGGAACTGCTTGAGCTTCTGTTGTGTTTCTTTTCTGGTGCTAGGCCCGTGGCCAGGCCCAGGCACTGGGAGCAGGAGGCACAACGCGGTAAGAAAGCGCCAGCTTCCCATCCAGGAGCCTGCAGTGGGCACCTGAGGACCGTGATGTGCCAGGGAGATCATAGAGGACCCTGTGAGAGGGCCCCTGGCGCAGCTCACTCAGGGAGCCTCCTCTCTCATAGCATGGACACATGCATCTGACCCTGGGCCAAGGCTGTGAACAACTGAGGCCAGGGCAGGCTCTGCCAGCTTCCAACCTGGCTGCTGCGTCAGGCAACGCAGGGCAGTTCTGATAGGATGGCAAGGCCCTGGCATCAGCACCCACTGGCTGGGGCCTTACGGGTTAAATGCACCCAGCTAACTGGCTCCAACATGATCTACAGGATTTATACAGGATTCCGTGCCATGTCCCCATCAAAGTGATTAACACACAATCCAGAATGACTGGTCACCCAGAAGAGAGCTTCCATGCAGCTGGGACGAGAAAACCCGGAGTTGCGCAAGAACACCCTGGAAGGAAGGCTGTGGGGCGAGCACTCCTACAGCAAACGTCCAGTTATAAAATTAAAACTGGAAACAACAGCTAAGCAGAAACTCCAGGACTTAACGTGGGTGGCCAAAACTGAGGAATGCAGTTTGCCGAGATGACAGGGGAAAGAATCAATGAAAATGAAGAGAAATTAGGCAATGGTAATACAGGTTAAAAAAAAGCCTTCGCAAGAACCCTGGGGATGCGTGAGGCAGACAAAATATCTGCTGTTCCCATCACTGGAAGTCCCCAAGGGGGTGATGAGCAGCGCGAGGTAGACAAAGGGTTAACAAGTGCTAACATTTTTCCAGATTTGGCAAAAGATACACACCTACAGATTCAAAAACCAGCAAACCTTCAGAGGAATTCACCCCAGGACTCTCCAAGTGCTGAGAGCTGGAAACAAAGGGAGGAGCCCCAGGGCCAGCAGAGAGAAGCAGGACACCCCCAGAGCCAGCAGAGAGACGCAGGACATCCCCAGAGCCAGCAGAGAGACGCAGGACACTCCCAGAGCCAGCAGAGATGCAGGACACCCCCAGAGCCAGCAGAGAGACGCGGGACACCCCCAGAGCCAGCAGAGAGACGCAGGACACCCCCAGAGCCAGAGCCAGCAGAGAGACGCGGGACACCCCAGAGCCAGCAGAGAGATGCGGGACACCCCAGAGCCAGCAGAGAGACGCAGGACACCCCCAGAGCCAGCAGAGAGACGCAGGACACCCCCAGAGCCAGCAGAGACGCAGGACACCCCCAGGGCCAGCAGAGACGCAGGACACTCCCAGAGCCAGAGCCAGCAGAGACGCGGGACACCCCCAGAGCCAGCAGAGATGCAGGACACCCCCAGAGCCAGCAGAGAGACGCGGGACACCCCCAGAGCCAGCAGAGAGACGCAGGACACCCCCAGAGCCAGCAGAGAGACGCAGGACACCCCCAGAGCCAGAGCCAGCAGAGACACGCAGGACATCCCCAGAGCCAGAGCCAGCAGAGACGCAGGACACTCCCAGAGCCAGAGCCAGCAGAGACACAGGACACCCCCAGAGCCAGCAGAGACACAGGACACCCCTGTGGGGGAAAGGGGCAAGCCGCAGGTCCAGGACAGGAGGAAGTGGCACTGACTTCCTGAAACTCAGCATTCTGTACCCATCAAAGAAAACTCTTCCAGAAGGAGGCAAAGAGAAAGGCATTTTGGAAGAAAATGTCAAATGGAGACAATTCACTGTGAGAAGACAGGACCTGTGGACCGTGAGCAGCACAGGACAGGACGGGCTGATACACGTAGTGAGAGACCACAGACCATCCTTCCGCTGACTTCTCCCAAGTGCTTCATGTAAATGCATGGTGCTATAACCTAGAGGAGAAGCATCTAGACGGTGGTAAGGCTTTCCTACATCACCTGAAATCTGCCTAGCTTGGAAAGCATGTTAAGCACTGTCATCCCCAGAGCAGTCAGCAGACAGAGTGAAAACGACACATCGATTAGGAAGGGGACACAACAGAAGGGACATCAGAAAACCAGTGACAAAACTTTACACTTAAATCTAATTAATAATATCAAATGTAACTTGCCTAGGCACATCATTGAAAAGAGTGCAAACTAAAAAATAACCCAAGAATGTATTGTTTAAAGCAAATTTACTTCAAATAACAGCTCCACAGGTAAGCAGATGTGAATACCAAGATGTTAGCAGAGCCACGGACTTTGTGCGAAAACACCGTCTCAAGGGTAATGAGCAGCGCCAGGCAGCGAAAGGCCAGACTCACAAAGACAAGTGCGTGGCAGCAGTCTTTTCATTTTTTTTTATTGGAAATGCAGATTTACAGAAAGGAGAGACAGAGAGGATCTCCCATCTGCTGGTTCACTCTCCAAGTGGCTGCAGGAGCTGGAGCTGAGCAGATCTGAAACCAGGAGCCAGCAGCCTCTTCTGAGGGCCCCAACGCTTTGGGGTATCCTCTACCGTTTTCCCAGGCCACAAGCATGGAGCTGAATTGGAAGTGGAGCAGCTGGGACATAAGCCAGAAACCAGTGCTCAAATGGGATCCTGGTGCTCACAAGACAAGTATTCAGCCATTGTGTCACTGCATCAGGCCCATGACTATTTTCAAAATTTCCATAAGGCAAAAACACAAAATTGAAAGAACTGGAAAAAATACACAATTAGAAACGGAACACATCTCTCTGTTGGCAACCGATAGAACTAGCTTATGCACACCCTGCTACCAGGCAAACCAGCCAGCCATGCCAGCAGCTTGCAGGGTCTAACAGAGCCTTAGTAACAGGCAGTGCCCTGTCTGCCACGTGCGCATGGATCCCCGGCCAAGACGGCCTACACACAAACTCTATTCAAGTTGGGATCGGGCTATGTCCCCAAAAGTCCAGTGTAGGTTCCAAATACAGCCACATTTCTTTTTCTTTGCACACCCCACCTGCTAAGTGCCACAGGGAGCAGCACAGCACACTGGAGGACAGTGGCTGCTTGGCCTGGGACCCGGCAGTCTGGATGCTGCAGCTCAGCCAGCCCAGCGTCCCACAGGAACATTCTACCACACGGCCGCTAGCCCAGGGTGCCATCGAATCTGAGCAAGCACCTACAGACGTGTACCTATGTGACACTGAACATCTCAGCGCAATGTACTGTATCCTGGACACATGCAAGACCAGCGAGGTCACCTGTTGCGTTCTTTGCCTGCAGTGGGACTGGGCTAGAGATCAGGAAGGCTGCCCGGAAGACAACACCCAACTCCCGGAAGCAAACAAGCTACTTCTCAACAATGTACGGGCCACATGAAGAAAAACCCACTGAGCAGGCTGAAACTGAAAACTAAGCATATCAACACTTATGTGACACATTAAACACAGTCAGGATTCATGCGGGGGTTTCCAGTACTAACTACTGATGTTGGACAGCAAGGGTTGCAAATTCCTATTGAGGCTTCCCAGCCAAGCAGCAAGGAACGGCAGGTGAACCCCCAAAACGATGAGAGGGAAAAAAAATCCAGCTAAGAGCGGAAATCAATGAAATTGGAAAAAAGGGCAAAATCTATGAGACAAAAAAATGAATTCTGTAAAATGATCAATAAAATGCATGAATTCACAGTGAGTGAGTAGGCAAGGGAGAGAAAAGAACATTAATCAAAAAAAGGGAATATCACCGCAGACTCTACAGGTATTTAGGGAACAATAGGGCAATCCTATGAGTGACTGTGAAAAGGATAAGTGAAACAGACTCACTTTTTCTCCCCCGAAAATTATAAGCTACCATGACATATCTGAGATGAACCAGACTACCTGAATATTCAACATCAGTCGAGTTGAGTCCATGGTTTGAGACCTTCTGGGAAAAAAGAATTTAGAGCCAAGCTGATCTCACCAGTGAATTATATCCAACTCCTGTTAAGCAACAACAACAACAACAAAATCAACCCATACCAGAAGGAGGAAGATTTTCCAATGCATTTTCTGAAGTCAGCATCACTGCAATACCCACACAGGGAAAGACAGAAACAATGCAGACCTCAACAAAACACAGGCAAGTCAGATCCAACAACATATAACAACCAGGACACCAAAATCAAGAAGAGGCTTTTTTAATATCTAAAAATAAATAATGAAACTAGAGCAATAACACGACAAGGAAAACGGTGGCAACTGGCCAAAGAACCCAGATGAAGTGATGGGGACAGACCCAGACAGGTGCAATTTACGCCAAGGCAACTAAACCATTCATGGACCGAGAAAGGCTTTAAATGGCCCCCGATTGGACAGCCAAGCACAAAAAAGAACCCACAAAGAATCTAGACACAGACTAAAAGCTTTCACAAAAATGAACCCCAAATGGGATCATATACTCAGATCCAAGAGGCAAAAATCATGAAAACTGAAGAATATTAAATAATCCAAGAGTACCTCAGAAAGTGTTCTGAAAAACTACAGAAATTTTGGAATTTTGTACATCAATGTATGCTTGTCTTTTATTAACTAGGTGTACATGTTTAACAGCATTGTTTACTTGTTTGACACGTGAGGGGAGCAGGGGAGAGGCAGAGACCACATGCCTGGAGCAGACAGGGCTGGGCCAAGCCAAAGCCACCAACTTCACACACGCCTTCCGCTGGGCCGCAGGACCTCCTTGCTCAAGCCAGATGAGCCAGAACACCTGCTGCCTCCCAGGCCTGGAGAGAGAGCTAGCAGGGATGCGCATGACCCGAAAGGCTTCTTATCTACTGTGCAGATGTCTGCCTGTCTGGTACTTATCTTTAATTCCATTTCCATGACTCTTTAAAAGAAGATCTAAATTTGCGAAGTTTTTATATGTAACAAAACCCATGAAAACCAAAGTAATATTTTATCAAAAATCCCTGCGCGGACGACTCTGCAAAGCTGCAGGGAAGGGGCTATCTCTGTGACACAGTGAGCCAAGAGACCAGCTGCAGCAGTGGCAACTCCATCAGCTTGCTGGAGGCCCGGCTGCTCCACTTCCGTCCAGCTCCCTGCTAACATGCCCAGGAAAGCAGTGGCGGGTGGCCCGGATGCTTGGGCTGTGTGCCCACCTGGGAGAGCAGTGCTGGGTGGCCCGGTGGCCCGGATGTTTGGGCTGTGTGCACACCTGGGAGAGCGGTGGCGGACGGCCTGGATGCTTGGGCAAGCAGGAGAAAGCTCCTGGTGTTGGTCTGCCCCAGCTCTGGACATCACAGCCATTTGAAGAGCGAACCAGTGGATTCACATCTTTTTGTCTCTCTGTATCTTCCTTTCTGTAATTCTGCCTTTCAAAAAAATTTTTTTTCAAGAAAAGCTGCAGAGAGAAAATGTTTGCAAAACACACCTGAAAAAAAAAAAAAAAAGAAAAGGATTTGCACCCCAAATACACAAAGAACTCTAAAAGTCCACGGTAAGATAACCAAGGACCCAGACGGACGATGGCTAAGCTGGAAGTTAACTCACAGAGGACGACAGACACAAGGAGACAATCACACCCCCAGCAGAGTAGCTGAAATCCCAAACTGACAGTGCCAAAGCATGGCAACTTCTTACAGATCAAAACTTCATGTGGTACAGCACAGCTGATACGACAACAAGTTGTTGTCACAATAACCTGCCCTCGAACCTCATCTTGTCCCAACCTGTAAGCCACTAAGATGTCCCTTGACAGGTGAACAAAGTAGGATACATCCACACAACGGAATTGATTCAATCCTTAAAAACTGAGTCTTCAAGCCACAAAGACATGGAGGAACCTTCAATACATACTGCCTATGAAAAAAGTTAGTCTGAAAAGGGTACGCGGTCACGGCTCTGAGAGAGTGTGAAAGAGGCAAGACCAGAGACGGAAAACGCTCAGGGTTTCCGGGGAGCAGGCCATAGAGGAGAAGAAAGCTGAGTGGGCACAGTGGAGTGGCGTGGAGGATGGCAGACGACGCTGGAGGACACAGGATGGTGAGCACGTGAGGGTGGGTGTTCGCCATAACCCACTGACCCTCACCACACAAGGAATACGTCTATGAAACGAAGACATTCGGGGGAGGAGAGGCGGTCCTGGGAAGGAACCGAGGCCGTGGAAAGAGAATTCAAGAGTCTGCAAATATGGGGAACACCTGCCCCACAGGGTGTAGGAGGCAAAATGCCTCCTGCAAAGTATCCTGAGAAGCTGGAGGAGTCCAGAAGACTGAAGGCAAAAGGAACCGCATGCTAGCATGGCATCCTAGCTGACACGGTTGTTCCACAGGAGCGTAAGTGTTAACTCTGATATAAATACACTGCCCATAATACATAAAACACTTGAACAAGGGTGTAACTGGACACTGGACAGTGGGGGCCGCCTCTCCGTTGTGCGGTTTTACAGACAAGCAAGGAGAGGAGGCCAGAACACTCCGTGTAGCCAGAGTGGAGTGCAGACCTCAGCAGCAGTGAGTCTGTGGCTCAGTATAGCATCAGGCTGCATGAGGCCACGAGTAAGGGCCAGCACACTCCTCTCTGCTGGGTCACTCCACCGAGAACACCACAAGACTTCAACGAGCAAAGCTAGTGCCCAGAGCTTAGTTCTTAGTACTACTTTATAAGTTCTGACTGCCGTGCTTCTCATCCAGCTCCCAGATGACACCCCTGGGAAAGCAGCAGACAGCGGTGTAAACGCTTGGGATCCCGCCACCTGCAGCAGGCGGTGTAGATGCTTGGGATTCTACCACCTGCAGCAGGCAGTGTAAACGCTTGGGGATCCTGCCTCCTGCAGCAGGCGGTGTAGACGCTTGGGATTCTACCACCTGCAGCAGGCAGTGTAAATGCTTGGGGATCCTGCCACCTGCAGCAGGCAGTGTAAATGCTTGGGGATCCTGCCACCTGCAGCAGGCAGTGTAGATGCTTGGGATCCTGCCTCCTGCAGTAGGCGGTGTAGATGCTTGGGATCCTGCCACCTGCAGCAGGCGGTGTAGACGCTTGGGATCCTGCCACCTGCAGCAGGCGGTGTAAACGCTCAAGATCCTGAACCTGCAGCAGAGCAGGCGGTGTAAATGCTTGGGGATTCTACCACCTGCAGCAGGCGGTGTAAACGCTTGGGATCCTGCCACCTGCAGCAGGCGGTGTAGACGCTTGGGATCCTGCCACCTGCAGCAGGCGGTGTAGACGCTTGGGATCCTGCCACCTGCACGGTCGATCTGGATGGAGTTCCAGCTTTGGGCCCACCGAGCTTTGGTTGTTGTGTCTAGTTGGGCTGTGAACCAGTGGATGAAAGATCTCTGTCTCTCCCTCTCTCTCTCCAATTCTGACTTCCAATTAAAATAAATCCATATTTAAAAAACCCCAAAACTGTAGCTAATGTCATACTTACTCGGGGAAAAAAAGAGAAATCTTTTTCCCTTGAGACTGAGAAGAAAGCAGTTTTCAGCCTTCCTGTCAACACCTTCACGCAAGCGGGACCCATTGCAAAAAGAACAAGATGTCCCTGTTTGGAGAGAACGTGGCTGCTTATAGCAAACGCCCATGATTACAAAAAGGTGTCACAGATGTAGGACCATTACATAAACAATCCATCACATTTCTGTGTGTGGTAGATAATGATTTCAGCTGATATGTTTTACACAGATGCAAATCTAACCAATTATTTACAGAATCTGTCTGCTAAGCATTACAAAATGCTGAAATATAAGTGTAAGAACATTCATATACTTGATGAGACATACCATGTTCATGAATTGCAATCTCAATTTTAAAGATTTCAATTCTCTTATCAATTTACCTGCAGATTTACAACCATTATGACAAAAAAAAAATCACAGGAGGATTTATTGTAACATGGATCTGTTACTTCTAACATTTATGGAAAGGCAAAGGAACTAGAAGCGCCAAAATATTTTACAAATTATACGAAACATTGGCAATATCACAATGGGTTTAAAGACTTTGCCATAGCAATCATCAACTGCTTGCCGAGAGATGAACAGAAGACAGACTTCCAGGGCAGACCCGCTGACGTGTGCTCAAGAGGCTGACACAGATACAAAGGAATTTCCGTAAAGAAAGGACATTCTCAAAAGAGTGGTGCTGGAAAATGGAAAATGCATGTGCGAATGGCTGAACTCTGACACAGTGAAGCTCTTTCCTTTTTAATGAACTTGTACGTGAAGTCCCACGTTTTCAAGTGTTTGAATATTTCAATGTTTATTTGAAAGTTAGTTTGTGGTTTCTTGCTCAGTTCAATCCTTTACAGGTGTCCTTTGCAGATGGTGGGCCAAGAAATATCATAGCTTTCAATGCAAAAACTCTAGAAGAAAACACCTCACACAAGGTGCTGCGGGCAGCTACACACATCAGACGCCTCACTAAAAGCATGGCTCACTTAAGACAAAAAGAGGAACTGGACCTTGGCAGAAGGGGAACAAATGGCCCGAGAATGTCAGTGTTAGGGGCATAAAAGACTACAAGTAGACTGGGAGAAAATATTTAGAAATAATATGTCCAACAAGTCAATTACATCCAGAATAAAAATAAAAAACTTTCCAAACTCAACAGTAGGACAACAAAATCACCTATTAAAAAAAAATCAGGCAAAAGACATAGCCCTTTGCTGCAGGGGACTCAAGCAAGTACCACACATAATAATGTTGGCCCTAAGGAGCTGCTAGAGCAACACCAACACCGAGGACACGGAGGCACACACACGCAGTGGATGGACCACGGATACAGGTAACAGCGCCAAAGGATCGCACGACCACGTGGCAGACGGCAAGACAGCTAGGCTTTGCACACACAGCATTCTGACAGCGGCGTGAACACGTCTGGTGGGGGAGGGTGCAGCCCAAGGGGAGCTTGAAGCCTTGTCTGTCTTCACAGGACTGCAGACACAGTCACTCTTGCCATGTGTAAATTTGAAAAATACTTTTTCAAAAGATGAAGGGAGCTTTCCTTTCTTCCAAGGAAGCTCTCTCCCCAAGGTTCAAGACTCCAGGTAACTCTGTTTTTCACTGAAGACAGCACCTGGTTCACATCTTGTACAGAACCTACCCACGTGAGCTCCTGACTGCCAACACTCGAAAATACTGCTGCCCCCTCTGTGGTCTCTTTGATAGCCCGTGCCATGTGCCATGTCTCCGCGGCAACCTCCGGTGCAGTGAGTGCTCACTGAGCATGCTCCTGCTGGGCGAGTGAGGGGCAGGCAGGTGGGAGCAGGCTGTGCCCTGTCCTGACCCTGGGCGCCTCTGTCCCCTCTTGCCTGGCCATGAGGAGCCCCATGAGCTTCACAGGACTGGGCCCTATCAAGTGTACAGCCCTGTGCTAAGTATTCAGTTGCAGCCCCACAGGCCCCTCGTGGCACCATGCAGATGGTGTCAGCTCTGCCAGGTGCCTGGCTCCATGCCACCTACAGGGTGGATGGGGGCAACTGTAATGCCAATGGTTTCATTAACTTCCCCGAGGAGGAGCAGGGTAGACACGGGGGCCAGTCTTGGCCTTGTGGGAGTTCTGCTGACCCAAGTTGGATACCCAGGGCCTGGAGCAGCCTCCTGGAGTACTCCCTCTTATGGGGCAAGGTAGTCAGGGAAGGCTGGACCCTCCCTGCATCCAACCACAGACTCATGCCCACCCCAGCCCCTTTTATTTAGATCAAGATATGGCACCCCTCAAGTATGGCCTCAGTAAGATAAGCCCCATCCTTGGCTGCCAGGTCTCATCTAGGTCAGAGGACCCACTGGTCTGTAGCTGGCTGGGCACCATCACCCTCTGGTCTTGGTGGAACATCACACACCTGCTCCAGTGTCCCTCCCACCTGGTGAGTGCTACCTGGCTCTGTGTGGAAGCAGAGGTGGCCCCAGGGCAGGCATCTCCTCTGCCAAGCCCACCTCCAGGCAAGGTGAAGGCTGCCCGACTTCCTCCCAGAAACAGCGCCTCTCCCAGGAATATCTGTGGCTCCTCGTGAACTGACATGTGTCCTCCTCCTGAACCACACGCGATTTCCCAGCAGATTCCGAAGTCCGCTCAGAGCTGTGGGGCTGACTGAGGGACCAGGGGCCGGCCCAGCGTCCTGAGGCAGAGGAGCTCATCACCCTGCAGCTCAGGCCTGGCTGGGGTGAGGGGCCCCAGGGGACCTCTGCGGAAATGAACGAGCCCTGGGAACCCGCCTGAAGGAAGCCACTCCAGCAGCACCCCACCATGGCCAGCTGGTGGAGTCTCTCCTGCCCTCACTCCAGCAGCACCCCACCATGGCCAGCTGGTGGAGTCTCTCCTGCCCTCACTCCAGCAGCACCCCACCATGGCTAGCTGGTGGAGTCTCTCCTGCCCTCACTCCAGCAGCACCCCACCATGGCTAGCTGGTGGAGTCTCTCCTGCCCTCCCATTTCCTATCAGACGTGTCTGTGACAATGAGGTTATGACCCAAAAGGTCACTTCAGTGAAGACATGTGGACTGACCGAACATGCCACCCAGGACCTCCATGTGGCCCAGGCATCCACCATGTGATCTCAAGGTACGGCTCTGAGCAGGTGAGCTGGGAAAGGGAGACGGGGACGTGAAGGGGTTGTGAGCTCCCCACAGCAGGACAGGGACAAACTGTGACATGGGAATCTGGGCACCTCCCACAGGGCTGAGCGGGATCCGGAAGGTCAGTGCTACCAGTGCCCTCTGCCCATTAATGTCTGCTGCGCCCAGCTAGCTCAGGGCTGCCAGCCCTTGCAGAACAGTGCGGGAAGAACAGTGTGGAAGGTGGAGTGTAACTGGCAGGTCAGCGAGCAGGGCCTGTGGCCAACACCGCTCTCCAGCAGGGGCCCCCAAGGGGCTGCCACCACTGCTCACCCGACAGCGGGAAGCCCCTGGGGCCAGGGACATAGTGGGGTGGTGGCCGGTGTTGTCCACCAGCTGTCCTCCCTCTGTGGTGCTCACGCGTGCTGTCCAGGGCTGGGGTGCTCATGCGTGTAGCAGGGCTGAGTAAGCCACCCCACCATGGGCACCCAGGACTGAGGTCCCTTCCCATGGTGCTCCCCAGACATCGCCTGAAGCTCTAATAAGGCCTGTGCTCAGTGCCTGCCATGTGCCACATCCACGTGTCCAGGGCCTGGGAGGGGCTCTGGGCAGAGCCAGCTGGCCGTGGCACCCCAAGGTGCGTGGGATCGCCCTGAAGCATGCGACGTGGTGGATCCCAGGCAGGGAAGGAAGCAACCTGTTCATAACCGTGACCATGGGTGTCCTGCTCACAAAGCTAGAGCGACCACTCCTGAGTGTCCCTTCAGTGACAGGAATTCCCTGAGTGACCGTGGGGTCCTGGAGCCCTCCCTACAGTCCATGTCTGGGACCCTGGCATAGGGGCTCTCACGTGGCTCTGCCAGGAGTGTGGCCTGGTGCTCGGAGGCTGGAGGACATGCTGTAGCCACACGTGTACTCTGGGTGTGCCCCAGAGGGGGTGACCCCACAGTGACGGCCCAGAGGGATCAGAGACGGTGCCCTGCAGGATAAGCGGGTCGATCAGCTGGTCCTCACAGTGAGGCCTGGGGGCCTCAGGAGACCCCAAGACCCTGTAAGGGGGTTCATGAGGTCAACACTGCTTCCACAGAAGGGTCAAACACCCCTTGTCTTTGGCATTGTTGTCCTCTCACAGGCCAGGTTGGTGGGGTGGGGTGTTCTCTTGGGGCTCGGTGGCCGTGTCTCTGTGACACATGGGAATAAAGGAGTGGACGTGACAGCCTGGCCGCCATCCACCTTGGCAGGCCCGGGGTGTGCCGACGCCTGCTTGGGCGATGGTGATGTCACACCCACAATCATGAAGGGCAGCCTAGTATGTAACACTAGTATGTGTTTACAGCCTGCTCGGGGTTGGGAGCAGGGGTCTAGCCGGGGGTGGAGGGGCCCATTAGCATGTCCACGTGTTGTATAGGAGCCACCAATGGCTCAGGGCTCCATTTGCCTGGAATTCAGGCCCCAGGAGGCAGCAATGGCTCAGTCGCATTCCTGCCACACACACAGGAGCGTGGGAGGGGGCTCCTGGCTTCTAGCTCTGACAGTAGCCCCAACTCAGCCACGGCAAACAGCTGCGGAGTGACCCAGGAGATGGGAGCCCCCGTCTGTGTCCCTCCAATGGATAAACTAACAAATGCAAAGCCCTCCAGCTTCATGTCCAACATGGCGAGCGCACACGCTGGAAGCCTCAGAGCGAGCCGACAGTGGTCCTCGCTGGCTCACCTCATGGGAAAGGACAGAGTGGTCCCCCGCGAGCTGCCCTGGCTCTGCAGACCACGTGGGCTGGAACAGAGACGCCCTGGCCATTTTGGTGAGGTCCCTGGGCCCAGCAAGCAGCTCCTGGCTCAGCCTTGGAAAGGAACCTTCTCGCCAGCCAAGCAGGGGCGGGCAGGCTCCTGCGGCTCTCGGATTTGCCCGGACGGATCTGTATTCCCTTCCCCAACACCTAGCGCCTCCTCAACTTATTTAACAGAAGAATTATGCCGAAGACTTTAAGCACAAACTTAAGGAGGCCTATAGAGAAATGATTAAACTGTGAATGTCTTGGTATGAATGTGAATAATTATACATTAACACCCTTCACCATTCAAATAATTGTCATGCAGCTCAAAGCGGAATAACTGACTTTTGAACAGGTGTTAACGGCTTCTGAACAATAGAAGCAGAGAGGAGGAGAACATGCGAGAAATCCGGGGGGGGAGAGGGTCAGAGTCAGGGACGGGATGGCCGACCCTGACCGCGGTCATCCATCGGTCAGGGCCTTCAGCTGGCCAGGCCCCCACGCAAGCCTCCTGCACAGCCCCTGCTTCCCCGCCTTCTCCTGAGAAGGACTTGCAAGCTGTTTCAAGCCATGGGTCTTCCCACTGAGGGCCAGCGTCCCGTCTGGGGTCCGCTGTGTATGAGGACAAGGCATGGCCGTAAACAAAGTGGTTCCAGTGACACAGGTCCCCCATGTAGGTGAGATGCCATGGCCACCGGCACGCTCAGTGCCCACCACCCAGGGAGGCATCATGTCTGTCCTGGTTCAGTGTGTGCCAGAAGGCGCCCACTGTGGGTGCTGACATGCACGCTCTTTCAGGCCAAATACACCCAGCCATGCTCACCATGACAAAAGAACCCACGTGGCACACTGCTGCTCCTTAGCCCAGACCCAGGACTTCCGCGTCTTCCCTGAGGAACATCTAGAAGTTTCCCACCAGGCTTCCGGAGTGCTGGGGAGGCTGGCACGCCAGCTGCTCCTAGAAGGCTAAGGCCCCTTCTGCTACGAGGGTGATGCTCAGCCAGCGCTCTGGTTTAGCATGCAGACACTGCGCCGGATTCACCACCTCAGACTCGGGAATTCTGGCAACTCCAAGCAGTGGGCAGGCCAGGCCATTCCTGGCCCATGCGCCTCCCTATGCCTCCTTGCGCGGTGCGTGCACCACAGCCTGTAGGTGTGTTAAATAATTTTCCATTGATAATCAGGCTGCCACCGCCATTAGCTCATGTTTGAAGACCGGCCCAACAGAATGGCGCTGAGCCCTTAATTTCTTAATCAATTATTCCATACCACAGGACGGGGATTACGCCACGGAGAAGGCAGGTGAGTACTGACAGAGCTGTCAGAAGGACAACTGGCAAGCTTTAATTCCTCTGCAGAGAAATGAGGGGCTCTTTGGGGACTCATCTCGGCATCAGCCATCCAGCCTTTGCCTCGGGGCAGCCGAGGAATTCAAAAGAAGTTGTGACTGAATTTTGAGCGATGGAATCCAGCTCCAATTGTGCAGCTGACTTTGGTTTCTCACCTATTCAAATGAGCACGGGGCAGCACAGGTGTGCGTGGAGGGCGGTGGGACAGGCCAGGAGCCGCGCGCGGCCAGGGGCATGGCAGGACTCCAGCAAGGTGTCTGCGCACACAGTGGGGCCACGCACAACGTCTGGCCGAATGGAGGCTGCAGGAGGATGCTGAGCCTGCCACCCACACAGGAAGTTCAAGTGTCGCCGCCTCCTGCTCCAGGGACAGGGGCTGGGCAGGTAGCCCCAGTCACCCAGTGCCCTCTGGTGCATAGTTTTCCACACGGCGACCAGAGGCTGTCCAGCTGCTTCCCACTCCGAGCCAACGGCCACCGGCAGGTGCTCCCTAAGGTCCCTTGATAAGGAACCCTGGCCCCATGCAGGCTCCCATCTGATGATGCTGCGCGTCCCCTGTACTCACAGGCCACCAGCAGGTGCTTTGGAGGGCTACCTCCCTAAGGTCCCTTGATAAGGAACCCTGGCCCCATGCAGGCTCCCATCGATCAGCAGCAGGGGAGGCGGGGCCAGCTTCAGCTTGTTCCTTGTTTCCAACTTGTTTCAGAGACTTGTTGGATCAGCAGCTTGTGCTGAGCTCATAGGGCCGAGGGTGCGATGGGGGCCCCCAGCGCTCAGCTGTGGCCAGGAAAAGCACAGGGCAGATGTGTGACAGATGCTACTGGCCACTCCAGAAGGCTAAAGCCCCTCCCGCCACGGGAGTGATGCTCCGCCCGACGCCCCAGCCCAAGTCACCAACTGACGAACCCTGTCACTGCACCCCGCACTCTCGGGGCTCTCTCAATCCTCCCCCCCCCCGGCTCTGTCCAATCCTCCCGCAGGTCCTGGACTTCTGCGGTGGATTCACATTGTTAGAGCTCGGACCACACAGCCTTCTGGCCCAACACCTCCATGGACAACCGGGATGAACTCGCCAGGCCTCCTCAGTCCACTCTCTCTGGACACACTGTCTAAGCACTGTGAGTTCATGCTGCTTCTAGAACATGCTAGGCCATTCCTGGCTGGGCTCTCTCCTGTTCTTCATCTGACTTGTTCTTACTGTGCTTTGCCCTCAGCCAACAAGACCTTGGGTGCTTTCCTGGACCTTGGAAAAGGGAGAGGCTGTGAGCCAGGGTTACCTGGGAGGGCATGGATCACCAGCCGCCATCACACGGTGAGTTCCTCCCGGCAAGCCCTTCCCTGCAGGAATCAACCACACCTCAGTCAGGAAGATAGTCTAGCTTTCCTGTCTTTTCCCCAGATTTGCTTCCAAGGAATACATGCTCATATTCACTTTTTGCCTCCTCTAATATTTTGTCATGAAAAACTTCTAGAGCTGGAAGAATTCCACAGTCAGTGTGCACAAGCCCTCACTGAGATCGTACAACGCACATTTCCTCTTTGTTCTAATAGTTACTCATCCATCCATTCATTCATCAACCCATCTTTTTTTAAAGAAAAAGATTTATTTTATTCTTTTTTGAAAGGCAGAGAAAGAGAAAGGCCTTCCATCTGCTGGTTCACTCCCCAGATGGCTGCAAAGGCTGGAGCTGAGCCATTTTTAAGGCAGGAGCTTCCTCCAGCTCTCCCACATGGGTGCGGCAGCTCAAGGACTGAGCCTTCCGCTGCTTGCCCTGACCACAGGAGGGAGTTGGGTCAGAAGCACAGCAGCCTGGGCACGACCCAGTGGCCATTCGACATGCCAGCGGTGTAGGGGAGGGGTTCGCCTGCCACGTCACTGTGCCGGCCCCACATCCATCTTTCTTATGTATACTTCAAAGCAGGCTGCAGGTTTTACTGCATTCATTAACTTAGTATTGATTTCAAAATTAAGAGCCTAAATGCCCACTTACAGTTCCTCTTCTCCTCGAGGTAGAACTTAGACAAAATGAGACGCACCATCTCCAGTGCGGCATTTGTTGCTTTGATGAATCCAGATGCCGGAGCAGCCCCCATGCTAATCGTCTTCCCTGCTAGTCCCAGGCTGTGCAGACTGAGTGCACGCTCCCTGTGTGTGTCCTCCACACCACCGCGAACATCTGCACTTCACTCCTTTCATCAGCTGCACAGACGGGGACAGAGCTCAGGCTCCTGCCGCTGGATAGCCCAGCACCTCAGAACTGTGGGCAGCTGCCAGCAGAGCGCCTCCGCCCCTCCTGCTCATGCTTTAGAGGACGCAGGTTTCCTTCTCCTGGGTAAGCAGCTCACGGCACAAGTGCTGAACAACAAGAAGGGGCACATCTAGCTTCTTCAGCTGCTAGAACCGTAACGAGGAGGTAACAGCAGCTGCGCTCCTGCAGTATGTGCATGCTCTGGCCTCTCCACCACCCCACCAGCAGCTGGCATTCTCGCCTTCCAACTCAGCTGCCTGGGCCATCCTTGCTCGGAGAGGCCTTTTCACTGTGGCCTCCGTTGCCTGCTGACCAATGAGGCTGCGTGTCTCCCCTGTGCTTACAGGCCAACACCTTCACAGTCCACTGGGAGAAGAATGCTTAGTCTTTGTGCAATGACCCACCGGGCTGGGATCTTATTATAGGCACCCCCCCTCTACTTACAAATGGATGCTTTGTCAGGCAGACACTTTGCAAAAATGTCTCATTCTGTGGCACGTCTGTGTGCTTTCTCATCACAGAATGAGTAACCCGCGTGCACCCTGTTTGAGATCGCATGTGTTCCTGGTCCTGGAGTTTCTTGGATTTTTTTTAACGCCTGCATAGACTTATTGGCTGAGCTTCCCTTATCCCAAGTTTGGCATCCAAGCCACTCCAATTCTGAGCTTCCACCTGCCAATGTCATGAAGATCATGAACGACTTCCTTCATAGCTTCATCTCTCAGTGTTGCACAAACTTCCCGCCCAAATCACAAACACATTCACGTGTTCTTCCAAAAGCTTTAGAGTCCAGCTTCATACTTAGGGATCGGACGTGGTCCGAACCCTGTTCTGGGTACAATGAGGCAAGGGCCAGGGTGAATGTCTCTGAGGAAGGACCTCCAGTTGGGGACGCTCTGTTGGACAGACTGAACCTGCTGGCTGCTCTGAGTGGCACCCTGGCCACAGGGTCCTGATTACGCTTCAAGTCAGGGCATTTTGCTTTCTAATGAACCACCCCAAACACCCCAGCAATTTACACCTCTCTGGACTTGTGCAACACAAGGAGTCACTGGGGACCTGGGACCACATGGACTCTTGGTGACCAAGGCCCCCCCCCCCCTCAGGCCTCTTTCTCAGTTTTGTTTTGTTTTATCTAGTGGGAGGTCCTGCATATCTTTTATTGATGCTAAATACTTTTTATTTTTGAAACTATTATGAATATGATCATTTAAAATTATATTCCATTATATAATTACAATTTTATAAAGTGAATTCTCAAAAGCTTGAATTCATTTAGTAGTATTTTCAAAATTTTAAGAGATAGTCTACGTAATAACTATGCATCTGAAAACACAGTTCCGCCTTCTATTTTACGTATCTCCCACTGTGCTCAGCGCTCCCACAGTTGCACGGGTGTGCGTTTTGCAGCGAATATGTACATCTGACTTGGCAGCCAGTCCGTTCATCTATGTCTTTGTACTTCTGTCTCAAGGCCATTTATGTTTAACGTAATTTAAGATGACCAACTTTTGTTCTTCCTGTCTTCTTTTTCTTCATTTCCTCCTTTTTAAAGAATCAGCTTTCTATTCTATCTTTCCTGCTGGCTTCTGAGACACATGTTTTGGGTTATATTTCAGTTTGTGATAATATTACAGTTGTTTACAATAAAAACACAACTGTCTATTTCTCCAGTCTCATTTCTTGTGCCATTGTCAGATATATATATATACACACACATATATAATTTCTATAATTGCTGTAAAACTCAAAATATATCCTTATTAATCTGACTGTGGGCAACTACTGTTTAAGAGCAGCCCTGGACTGGTCCAGCGCGCAGCTGCCCAGGCTCCGCCAGGGCTCAGGCGGGCTCCACACTCATGTGGGGCCTTGCATTTCGTAGCAGGGTCACTTCTGGAACTTCTTCTCTGCTCCTTCTTCTCCAACTCAGCCCACAAATTCTAGCCAGCTACACCACGAGGGCACATCTACTAGCATATCTGTAGCATCATCGATTTAAAGGCAAAAAATGGGGAAGAATCCATCCGCCTGGCCAGGCTGCTAAGTAAACAGTGCCACATCTGTGACCGGAAGTTCTGCAGAGTTACACACTGGAATAATCGCAACAGGATCCCAAATGGGAACAAGTCACGGGCATCACTGATGCGGTTCTATTCATTTAAAGCGTGTGCAGGACAGGCGTGAGGATGTGGCTAGGGTGTTGCGTGGGGAACTCGTGCCTGGGTTCGAGTACCGGCTGCACTTCCCACCCCGGTCTCTTGCTGAGGCACCCCCCGAGAGGCAGCAGGTGACGGCTTAAGCACTTGAGTCCTTGTCAAATAAGCGTTCTGGGCCCTGGTTTTGGCAGGCATTTGGGGGTGAATCAACAGATTTCTCTGTCTCTGCTCTCTGCCTTGAGCTCTAAGCCTTTCAAATACACACATTTTTAAATTGAAACCAGATGCATGGAACATTAGTGGCAGACACGAGTGACTCTGACGGACCTGCTGCTCTGTGAGACTAGCAGCAGGTCCCATTTTTGATTCTGGGTGGTGGGTGCACAGTTCTGTCCCTCACCATTTGTACTGCACAAGTCCAGTTTAAACAAGTGTTTCACCATAAACTCAGCGAGGATACCAGCTCACCATCAGTATACTCAGCAACTAGAGTTACTGAACCTTGCCTGGGTCCTGACTCCCCTTCTCATCCGGAAGAAGGCAACTCAAGAGGAATCCACCTGATCTTGCTGCTAGGGACCAAGAGTAGGAACTGTCCCACCCCTGGATTCCACATCCAGCAATCTCCCGGGCTCCCTGCATGGGGCTGGGCTCAACCTTGCTCAGCCTCAGGCGGACCCCAGATCCGGGGACAGGGGTCCATTAGCAAGGGGGCCGGCACTCAGCTCTGCGTTTTGTTCACGTGTACCTGGATAGAGATGAATGTCTTTCCTTGGCAGCCCCCGGAGCACACCCAGCCGGGGTGCTGACATCTGCTCACAGGCACAGCCTGGGCCACCACAGTGGGGGACTGAGGTCCAGTCATCTGCTGACTGACCCTCCCCCCAACCTGTGCTATCCCACTGCAGGTGCACAATGCCTGCTGGTGTCTGGGAGCTGCCTACAAAGGGACAGACAAAAGAGCCAGGTGTGTTGGGAGACAAGGTGGGGGCAGTGACCCTGAGCCCAGATGGTGATGGGCTGAGCTGAGGCAGGAGGGGCCAGCACTATGACCTTGTCACCCCAGAGCCCTGAAGTCCCTTCACGCATTCATTATGGCCCAGAACTTCACAGTAAGGAGGTAGAAGACATGACAGTTTGAAGACGTCCTTTGTCCAATTAAAATACTAATTGGCCCCATTAGCTAGTTTCTTCTGAGAGAGACCACAAACCAGGACACTGTCTCTGAGTACCTACAGGCTAGTGGCAGCCACCCTCCCAGAACCCTGGCAGGTGGGGGTGCCTCAGGGAGCGTGACCTTGACGCGGCCTGTGCATTGCAGACGCCTGGTCGCCCAGGACAGGGCAGCTCTGGCTGCCCAGGCTGCCGGCATGGCTGGGGGCTTGGGGCACCTGCTCCTCTGTGATCATTAGACACGCCACGGGCATGACGGGCTGGGTGGTATCTGCCCTAACTGCCCTGATCTGCCCCAAGCCCGGTCTGACGGGGAGGAGACGGGGACTTGTCGGAGGGGATGGGGCTCCTGTGAGACTGGGAGGTGTCCCTGACCACGCCTAACTGCAGCTCACACAAGCAGAGGAGCACAGGGTCCATGGAGGCCGTGTGGGGACATGGGGAGCAGGTGACCAGCTGCCAGCCAAGGAGCAAGGCCTCGGCAGAAACTCGCCCTGCTGGCCCCTAGCCTCCAGCACCGTGGCAAGGAACCACGAGTTACCTGGGCCCCAGCCTG
Source organism: Ochotona curzoniae (assembly GCF_017591425.1). Classification (NCBI taxonomy): domain Eukaryota; kingdom Metazoa; phylum Chordata; class Mammalia; order Lagomorpha; family Ochotonidae; genus Ochotona; species Ochotona curzoniae. Next base: position 1,466,563 of record NW_024466512.1, read on the forward strand.
TGACACGTGGTCACAGTCACCCTCAGATCACACCACAAATGAGACTGTCTCCTGGGGTGACCTGGGCAGTCGGCATGGCTCTGTCTTCCACATTAGTGCCGCAAAATGGCACACAGTATAGCAACTCACCCAGCTGGATGCCCTGGCTCCACATTGCCTGGGACTCCTGGCACACAGACAGGACCCCACTGGGCACAGCTAGTCCTGGGAAGGTGAGCCCTTATGGTAACGGCTAAGGGCACACCAGGTCTGTCTGCCTACGCAGCAACCCAACTGAACAGAGCTGCTCCAAAGAGAGGGGCTGGCTGGGCATGGGGCGCCCCACCGAGTGAGGCCTGGTCTCAGCCTTACAGATCAGCCCATTTTTCAATCACGCCGTTGGGCAGAGCTGCTGGGTTCTACACAGGGCACCCCCTGGGCTAAGGCTCGACACATCGGGAAGCCGGGGCAGAAGGCACTCAACCCGCCCTTAGCCCAGCTCAGGCACATCTTGACCTCTGAACTGAGACATGATCCTAGAGGTCAGGCCAACATCAGGTGCTCCATGTCGGTCGGGGTCACGCTGTGGGCAGCGAGGCCAGTCACTAACAGAACTGGGCTCACTACACCAGGTCTGGATGGAAACGCGTGACGGGCTTCTGAAGACACTGCCAGCAACCTCCCGGGCTGCAGAGCAAGGCTGAGCACCCCCGCACTGGGGCGGGGAGACCCGTATGGTCAGTTCAAGCCACTGGCAGCCCAGGTGCTTCAGGGCTCACACAGCCAATGCCAGCTCCCGGAGCCACGTCAGAAGCATGTCCCCTTTCCCACAAGAGAAGGGACACTCCAGCTCTGCTCTGTCCCCGACAGAAAAGCTGGGGTCCACGGCCAGTGCTCTCGCCTGGGAGACCACTGCCATCCACCCAGGTCCTGGATGCCGACTGCAATGTACATCAAACGGTGTTAATGGTTTCAATATTTATCTGCTGGAGGGAAGTACTCTAAAAAGAAGACAGGAAAAAGTCTGCTCATGGCTGTGTCCCTGCCATTAAAATGAAAAGCTTAATGCATCTTATAATCAGAGGACAATTTGCAAATCATTAAGAGAAATGTAAAATTCCATTAAAATACAAATCAAGAGACTCTCCCTGGACTAATAATCTTTTTGATATTATTTTGCATTTCACCATTTCTGTTCCAATACCCAGGCCCCACAAACCATCAGCTCCCGAACAAGCTATTTACCGCAGCCTGCTTCTTTAACGAGCGGCTGAGAGAAGGGCAATCTGCTATTCAGAGCAGGTACTAATGAAGAATTCCATATATTCTGAAATTTAATTAAAACCCCAAAGATTTCAAATTAGATGCAATTTGAAATGCCTGGGGCAGAAATACATGTACTTGCGTGGCAGGGGTATCACACTGAAAGTTGATACTGTAATTGGTCTTGATGTATTTTTGTGTTGCCGGGCTGAAGCACAGAACTCATAACCATATAAAAATTCTCTGTAGATTACCTGCTCATTGAAAATGCCATCACTCAGGTAGTCCTCCACTAAATTACCATGCTACTAAAATGCACAAAGTGATTCGCAGAGTACAGTGGCACAGCTGGTCGACGCTGCCAGTGAGTTATGCATGCGTCAACGCCGCCTTTTTTCTTAGTAAAATATGCTCGGTTGAATATTAAAATATAATTGGCATTCAACCTAAGTAGCTTAAGCCATTTTGTTATCTTCTTTTAAACCGATTTGGCTCCTCCACAGTTATTTCCAAGGATGCGATTCACAAACTAATGACACCATCATCTTGAGTGAGATTTGTGCTGTGTTCCATCTGCCATAAATAGGTGCGGTGCCTACCGCCTTCCAGCCACGGCCTTCCAGGCTAGCTGTTCTTCAACATCAAAGGCCCAATTCTTGGGGAAAAAAGAAAAGAGGGAGGATATGCCATTTATGTTGGTTCTTGCATATTTCACCCCGGCAAGAGGAAGGGATGTGGATTTTCTGTGGAGAGTGCACATCTTGGCGGAAGCCTCTCTGTCCTTGAGGTTGGTGGTGAGGCCACACAACTGCCCAAGTCAGGAAAGGCCAGGGGGTAGGCTGCCCGGCTGCTGGTGAGGGATGGAGCCAGCACGGCTCTGAGCTGGAAGCAGACAATACACAGGTGGGCACATGCGTTCGATGGGTCCTTTCTGCCAACACCAGCAGGTGCAGCGGCTGATGCCAGTACCAGAGACCCACAGTGACGAGCCTAGTGTCTGAACCCACACTGGCTGAGGACTTTCCCAAAACTAGGGATGCTGGCCTTGACATGGCAACTGAACAAAGTCTCAGAGAGGTTTCCAGAAAGGAACCCTCTCTTGTTTACTGGGTTCTTCTGTCTTCTGCCTTGCACTGAAGCAGGGCACAGAGCCAGCCTTGTGCCCACACTGATGGCCACCTCTGCAGAGACCAGGGGCTGCCCTGCTTGGACAAGGGAGACCGTCTTGGCAGGGGCACAGACCCGTGGCAGCCTCAGAGCCACCTCAGCCTGCTTACAGAGCTGCGCGTGTTGGACTGTCCCAGGAATATTTGCTCCAGAAACAAAGAGTTTTCTAGCATTATCATCATTAATTTTATACTAATAATTGCAAGTTTAACAAACTGATGACTTGCGTGTTTTATTAAAATATCTGCTTCATAAACACATTTAGCAGAGGAAACTCAGTTGATGACTGCTCGGTTCAAAACACACATCTAGCTGTAAATGTGGCCATTCAACACCTGACAGCAAGCTCTGCCTCTGCTCACTGCTCCGAAGTGGCCCAAGCTTACCTAATGGCTGCAGTGTAACGAACTCTAAAATGCACACTGGTGTACAAAGTCCTTAGCTTTAAAATGGACGAGGAAATTCCTGCTTTAACATTCCCCCGTGCTGCTTCAGAGCAGAAGGGGCACAAGGCTAAGCTGGACAATGAGGACGGCCTGTTTTCAGGCCTGCAAGATGAAGGGCGATTTGTTCTTACAAGCTTCGCTGACTATTGCCGTGCCACATGTTAAGTTGCAATGTATTTTCTCATAAAGCAGCCCCTGTAATCCCAAATGTCCCAAGGAGCGCTCAGTGCGACGGAGGCCCGACTTCGACCCACCGGGGCTTGGAAGCGGCGGACTTCATCACCTGTCTGGTTAAGCGATGCCTGTGGCAGTTGTCCCACTGAGAAAATTCTCTCCTGGAACCTTTCCCAGGATTCAGGCGTGCCTCGAGAGACTCACACTGACCACGTCGTTGGTCAAGACACACTTGCCCGTCAGCAGCTCCCTGGGCGCCCTGGGCTGATGGGTCAGAGGGCCCTCTGTCCAGGGGGCCAGGGTTCAGCTCTGTGCTCAGCTCTGCCCACTTCAGCAGATGGTGGCGGGGGGCAGGGACCCTCCCAGGACTTCCAGGGGAGGAGGAAGGTGTACAAATCTAGACCCTTCCATGGCAGTCTCAGGTTGGGTCTGCCTCAGACACAGCTGGCTAGATTTCAACCCTGAAGCAGCCCCTCGTGGGGCTCAGTTCTCCAGGGGACCAATCGTGCCATTCATCTGGTGGCTTTTCTTTTCCCAGATGGGTTTATTTATTTCAAAGTCCGAGTTGCACAGAAAGAGGGAGAAACAGAGAGACGCCCTCCACCTGCTAGTGTATTTTCCAAACAGTCGTGCCACCAGGAAAGCAAAGCACAAGCCAGGAGTCTCCCACGTGGGTGCAGAGGATCAGCCTGGACTGCCCACCTCTCCTTCAGCGGGCAGCAGCGGGGAGCTGGAGCTGGACGGGAAGCGGAGCAGCTGGGATGGGTAGCGGCGCTCATGTGGGAGGCTGGCGTCAATGATGATGGCTTAACCTCATCTGTCCAGTTCAGAGAAACACAGATTTGGTGGGAAATGACTGGGCAGCCTCCGAAGGCTTGGTTATCTTCGCTGAATGGCTGCCCTGCGGCCTCCCGGGTAGCGGACTCCTTGGGCTGTGAGCTGCAGGGGCTGACTCTTTCCGGTTCAGAGCAGTGAGTTACACGTCGGCTCTGCCGCCCTCCCACAAGGCTACACACCAGAACGTGTGAGCAGGGCGTGCATGGAGGGCGATCATGAAAACATCATGTGCATGTGTTCCAAACATTTTTGTGTCAAAATTGTTTACTTCTATTTTCTGTGACTTTCTGGAAGTATCCTCACAAGACAGGACAGAAGTTATCAGCAAACAGCAACAGGCTTCTGCAACATGCACACTTAGACGGCTGGGACCCAGGGAGTGAGACGAGCGTAGGGAAGCAGTGCGTGCACTGCGAGGTTACTCCCAGGCACTCACTACTGTAACGACTCTCGGAGCAGGTGTGTGCGCTTGCCAGCTGTAAGGTTCTCACGTGTCCTGGGGGTCAGGAGGACAGGTCTCTTAGAACGGTTTGAGCACTTTCTCCCCAGCCCAGAGGAGGGTTGAGCCACGGAACAACCTATGCTGTCTGCTTGCATGCCTGGTGGCTACCACTGCCTCATAGTGCTGCACAAAGGATCAGCAAGTGCACGGGGCACCTGGGACAGGGGCATATGAACCAGCCAGCGGCAAGTACAGTTGTCTGGTCCAGCAAGAAGGCTGAGGGAGGCGTGCTTGTTCTTACCAAGCACCCTGACGGGGCAGCCCGCACAGGTCAGTCTTACATGGATGGGTCAGAACCAACTTGGAGAAGGACTGCATGCCCACAAGGGGCCCTGCAGGCACCCCCTGCTGGGGCTGGGAGCCCCTCCCACTGGGCACAGTGCCCAGCTACTCCAGGGCTGCTGGTGCCCCTGGAGGCTGGAACTGACTGATGGATGACTCAAAGGATGGACCGGCGGGCCAGGCAGGTAGTTAGGGAGCGAGCGCGTTGACTTTACGAGCAGGAGGACATATGGAGAGGGTCGTCGTGTGCTCCACACAGTTAGATTATCTTTAATTAATTAATTTTTTATGGCAAAGGCAGATTTACAGAGAGAAGCAGAGAGAGAGAGAGATCTTCCATCTGCTGGTTCACTTCTCCAATGGGCCACAACAATTGGAGCTGATCTGATCTGATCTGAAGCCAGGAACTTTTCCAGGTGTCCAACATGGGTACAGGGTCTCAAGGACCTGAACCATCCTCTGCTGTTTTTACAGGTCATAAGCAGGGAACTGGATCAGAGGTAGAGCAGACATGACACAAACCAGTGTTTGTATGGGATGTTGGTGGTATGGCCAAAGATGAGCCTGCAGTGCCACGGTGCTGGCCTCTCCATGCAGCTTTGCAGGAGGCAGAACAGAGCTGTGGACCTGCCCTTCCACCCTGCACTCTGTGACACAGTCCTCTGACCCTTTGGGCAGGTGACAAGCCAATGGCCTTGAGTAGAATGACGGTCTCTCCCCGCTTCAGTCCCCTCCGGGGCCCTGTGCTCCTGTGCTGCCCACACACCACTGCAGGCCCTTCAGCACCTGCTGGGGCCCTTCGCCATTGAGGCTCTGGGTCCTGGCACATGCTGGGTAACCCCTCAGGATGGGAAGGCGTAGGTGTGGCAGGGGTTCCCCACGCTGGGGACTCTTCTCGCCTCCTTCAAGTTCACGGGCTGCCATTCATGTGCTCTGACCCAGGATCAGGTCTTGGTCCTCCCACTTAGAGCTACATGTCTGCTTCTGGAAAGCAGCTCAAAGGCCCAGCTCCATCTGGGCACCAGCTGTGCCCACTGGGACTGAGCGCAGTGTAGCGAGCCTGTTCTTGACACAGGAAGGAGGTCCACAGATCTTCCGATTCCACTGGGCAGAAGTTCCCAAAGCCTGCCTTCAAGAGGGACCACAGAGCCACTGCCCATCAGCACCACAGACGCAGCTCCGGGCCCAGCGAGGCCTGCACAGGAGCTGGGGACTTCTGCAGGGACTGGATGTGACGGGACAAGAGGAGCTCCTGGGAGGTTCATGAGCGGACGCCCCTGGTGGCCACCATTCCACTGTAGACACACTTGGGCTGGACTCGTGACCCAACGGGCAGACTCAAGAATGCCAGGACAGAATGAAGATGGGAGACTTGGGGCCACTCCCTGGAGAGGTACTTGGTGCCAGGCAAGGGGGCCTAGAGGGGGTGACTAACAGCCACGGCTGGCCCCCTGTGAGGGCAGTGGGGGGTGCCGGCAGGACCAGGCCAGTCTGGGTGCCCTGTGGCGGGCTTGGTACCCTACAGGACAACTCTGGAGGGGACACAGGTGGTGATGAACTGTTCCCTCCTGGGCTGCACTGGGGGCACAGGGCATGATGGGAAAACCCATTTCTTACCCACCCCAGCAGGGCTCTCAGCGTGTGCCCTTGTGCAATGAAGGGCTAGAGGGGGCTCAAAGAGTCAGACCAGGGCTACATGGCCCGGGCTCCAAGGGTACTGTCACACGCTGGCACCTGGAGGTTCATCTTGGGCTTCTATAGGTTGTTCTCCTAGAACTTTCTGCAGAAAGAATGCTTTTGACCAATCCTGAGTGCTGCTACTGCAGACTCCTGGCCATCAACCTTGAAGGTAGAGTTAGGGTGCAGGTTAGATAAAGCAACTAGTCCTCTTCACGAGGCACATGAGCGGGAGGGCAAGGATCGACACTTGAGCCGAGTGCAACATTCTAACGGACACACACAACACAACACGAACCAATCACAGCGGCGACTGCCTTCTGTCTGCTTGAGCGTAGGCTGTGGCTCGCAGTGTCACTGCACAGCAAAGGGTGCTGAGGAAGCACGCACTTCAGCCAGCTCCAGGGCTGCTGTTGTGGTGCGGTCGGTTAAGCCGCAGCCTATGACGCCCGAGCCCCACAACCCTCCTTCCTGGTGTGCTTGTTGGAGCCCTGGTGGCTCCAGCTCTGATCCAGCACCCTGTGAAGGTGCCTGGGAAAGCAGAGGACAGCTCGAGTGCTTGGAACCCTGCCATCCGCTTGGGCGATGTGGGTGACGCTCCATGCCCTCGGCTGTGGCCTGGCCAAGCTCGGGCTGCTGTGGCCAGTTGGGGAGTAGAAAGAAATGTGTGTGGAAGAGCTCTCACTGTCTCTCCGCCTTTCAAATCAATCTTAAAAAAAAAAAAAGGCATGCCAACCCTAAAGAAGTATGTTTTGGGGAAAAACAAATTCATTATAAACACAAAGCTGACGAGAGTGACCCAGAGGAAAGAGCTTCTATGATGTCACGGTGGCACAGGACTGCTGCCTCCTATGACAGGAGCCTGGAAAAGAGCGGCGGGCCCGAGCCGCAAGACGCAAGAACACGTAGAGCAACAGCCAACTGTGGAAACAAGAGCCTGGCAAGGAGTGAACACGCCCTCCGTCCAGCAGCGTGGGTCTCCTGCTGCTTCCCTAACCACCCACAAGCTGCCTTCGGAGCCCCCGTCTGTCCTCCTGCTGGAGCTGACCCGGCTACTGTGCTGGAGGCCCAGGCACCTTCATGGCCCAGCACACATGGCGGGGGCCCATCCTGGTGTGGCTGCTGCAGCTCTGGGAGTAGCTGGTCACTCCAGGCGCTCTGCTCCTCTGTCCTAGACCATCCAGGGCTGTAGGAGGCACCTTTCTCTCCTGGCCTTGGCAGGCGGGGCCAGGGTCAGGGCAGGGATCAGAGAACGGGTGGTTCCTGGCAGCTCGTCCCTCCACATTGCACACTGAGCTGCGCATGAACCTACAGCAAAGCTGAGGGTCTTCAGGACCCCACCCTGATGAAGAGGCTGCAACTCTTCCATGTTCCAATGCATTCAATCTCAGTGTGCTTGCTGACGACACCCCGGGCCAGCCTGGTTGGCGGTTCTGTGCCCTCCTCCTGAATCCAGGATGCGAACCCCAAACTGGCAAGAGCTACAAGGTCCCTGAGCCCCCGCTGGAAAAGCCAAAGCCCTCTGGTGGCTGGGACTCTGCAGCAACATCCCTGGCCCATGCCTGTCAGGAAGGAGGCAGCGGCAGGTGGACATGCCAGGGGGAGAGTGGGCGGGACCATGTGCTGGGCTGGGGGCCTGTAGCTGCGTGGCTCCCCTGCCTATCCCGCTGGCAGACACAGATGGGGAGGGTTTTGGCCTGCCCAGGCCCACCTTCCTTCTAGGGGGCCCCTTTCTGGAAACACTGGGGCTTGCACTGGCAGAAACCCTTCTGTGACTGGTGCCCGGTCTCCTGAGAGCACCTGCCTGCTGCACAGTGACCTCAGGGGCTTCCACTGGCTCCCCGAGACCCAGCTCGTCCCCATGTTGGCTAAGACCCAGAGCAGCAAACAGAGCGCCATTCAGCTCCTTGGGGTTAACCCCGCCCTGAAGTTCAAGCCTGCATTATGTTCACCATATTTAGCTCCTCAGGGACCCGTGTGTCTGTCTGCGTACATACGTCTGCACTTGGACACATATTCACCTGCACTGAAACGACTATCAACTACGGATCATGACAATACGCTCCTGGCATGAGTGCCCACGTCTGGGCACCGATGCCAGGTTACCACGAACTGGAAGTGCCTTTCACAGGCTCTCAGGCAGCAGTCCTGGAGTCCCCTCTGGGGCAGGCGGCAAGTTTGAGAAGTCCGACCTCCTAACGGATCTAGGACGCTGCAACACTCCCAGATTCCCTGCCACTGACCGAGCTCAGGGAAGTGGCTAACTGGCCCCCGCCAGTCAGCGTCCCTCTCTGAGTGGCTGGCACACGGTCAGGTTAACAAGAAGTTGACAGAAAAGCTTGTCACCATTCAGATGTGTTCCTGTTTAAGCCTTTCAGCCAGTCAGCCTGGAGTCGACCTGCTTGTGTCATCTTATTGCCTTTGCCAAGAACTATGTGATCGGGTGCCAAGACCAACACAATCGCTGGGTGTGGGCGGGGCTTGAAAGTGCTCCTGCCCCTGTCCAGCCATATGCCACCCCAAGTGGCCACTTGGCCCATCACAGGGCCTGGTCCATGAGTGCTAACAAGCCAGGCTCGCTGGCAGACGCTTGGTGAGCGGCGGGGGTACCGACCTTGCTGGAAGATGGGGTGATGCAGAGCAGGCAGAGGGAGCTTTGGGATGGCCGCGGGCTCGTGGAAGTAGGCGTGGAGCCAGGCCACGCACTGCTGCAGGGGCTCTGGCATTCTCTGTGGGCCTCCGGGAGCCTCAGGAGGAGCGGAAACCTCTGCGGGGCTGCAAGAAGAGACGACAGCTCAGTAAGCCTCTGGAACCTTGCTTGCCCCCTTGCTTGGAGGCAAGGCCCACCTGGAAGTGCCCCTGGGCTTGCACCAGCTGCCCAACAGGTGTCCTGAGAGCAAAAAGGCAAAGGGGGTGGGGCGGAAGACACCAGGAAGTCACCGCCCCTGTGGGCCAGGGCCCCGCAGGCTGGCAATGACAGGAGCAAAAGTGACACAGCCTCACCCACGGCACCCCACAGCAGAGGGCAGGACCATGGACTGCCCACGCAGTGTGCAGCGCTCCGGGCACCACGCGGCCTCTGAGCCCTGCTCCAGCTCTTCTCCGTGTCCGTGTCCCCCCATGAGTCTGGCTCCGCAGCACGGGCCCTGTGACCCCTGTGCCTGGCCACTGCCCACCTCTGGAGATCACCGCTGTGTGCACTGCAAGGTCACCTCCTTCCTGGCTGCTCCCACCGACGGTGCTGCTGCTCTGTCTGCAGGGTTTGCCCCACTCCCCCACCGGCCTCGGAGCTCTCTGTACGGGGCCTCTCTGGGTGTAGCTGCCCAGTGCTTCCGCCATGCAGGGTCTCTGGCTGGCATGGAGAAGGGCACACAGCCCCAGGGCTCCTCCTGCAGCGTAGTACAGGCCCACATGGCCATGGCTTGGCCCACGGGCCCCAGGGAGAAGCTAGGGGATGTGCTGGCCTCTCCTCCCCCATGCCACCTTCATGGGGTGCTAAGGCAGCACCCTGTGGCTGGGGGAGTGGGAGGGGTCCCCAGAGGAGTGGGCCCTGAGGCCAGTGCAGGGGACAGCAGAGGCGCGCATGTGCCACCCTGGCACTGTGCAAGGAACACTGGGCGTGGGACTGTCACACCAGGCCGCCTGGGCTAGGCGCCCTGGGCTTCTGCCCTGCTGAGCTGGAGGGCTGGGGACCTGGGGACAAGGCCAGCTGGGCTGTGGGCCCACAGGTGACGCCGGGCCTCAGGTGGTTCCTGGAGATGCCCAGGTGGGGCAGGCCCTCTGAGGCCCCGCCCAGGTAGGCGGCCCTGCCCCACGCTCTGCAGGGAATCAACGTGAGCTGTTTGAGCACTTCCCGCTCTTAACAGGATATCTGAAGAATTTTTATAGTAGTAAAATTCATCTTAAATTGATGTTTTATGCTTCTGCTAAAGATCTCAGGCCCTGATTTACTCCGTGGCTGCTCCTCTCGCACTCTTCCTCTCTTGGCATTAGATAACGATTCACGGGTGAGACGTAATTAAACATCTTTGATTCCGAAGTGAGGATTTACGATACGACATTTAAAACGAATGGCATTAAACACACACATAAAACCAGATTTTTAAAGCCACGACACAAATTTCCATTTCTATGAGAAAATGAAATTGATTCCCGGTCCTGCCCTCTCCTCCAGCCCCGCGGCTGGCTCGTCCCCAGGAGGGATGTGGCGTGACGGGACCCTGCAGGCGCCCTGACTGTGGGGGAGTGCCTCCAGACCCCCACGGTGAACCCTGGGACGCCTCTGATCACCAGCCTCCCGGCCTGTGCTCCCTTCAAGGCCACGGCCATGGCTTCCCCAGAGCCCAGCCCCCGCCCTCCAACGCCACGGGCTCCAGGAAAGCACTACTGATTGGGGTCCTGAAACGGCGCAGGCCCCCTGGTGCTTCTCCCAATCCGAGGAGCTCCAGGGGGTCCTTGCCCCCTCCCCGGGTGGGCACGCAAACACAACTCCAGGGACATCTCTGCTTAGACTCATTCTGCCAACCTCCTTTCCTCCAAGCTCAGCCAGGGCTGGGCAAGGGGCTAAGTCAGCAAGGGCGTGCTTCCCGCACGAGGCCTGTACTTCCACTGGGGATGGCACCACCATTTGGGGAACTGGGATGTGACACTGGAGGGTCATTCAAGGAGACCCCACCCCAAGGGAGCTGATGCAGGCTGTATCCTCAGTGAGGCCGTGCGGGCTCCAGGGATGTGCCAGAGGGCTTTTAGGGGAGCAGCAGCTGAGTGGCTGAACCAGCACCTGGGTCGTCCTGAGGTAAGACACGTCCCCTGGGCCGAGCCGGCTGCCTCCCCTTCCTGGATGCGCAGTGTGGGGTACAGGGAGCCCCCCGCAGGTCCAGGAGAGCGTGTCCGACAACCCCGGCTCCCACAGGCATGTGTTCCCTGCACGATGCTGGGACTGTGGCAGAGGTGACCTTCCGCACTCCACGCAGGGACTCCGCTGAGCATCGCCGGGAAAGGCACGATTACGTCCAATTTACAAGATCTCTGGCAGAGCTCCTTGTGTTTGATGGATTTGTCCTACACTTAATTACACCTGCTTGCTAAAGCCCAGGCATCTTCCTTCCCGGGCCAGGACTGAAGACCACACTGCACGATGCCGCCTGCTATCGCTAAAGCTCATGTCGTTCAGCGGGGAGGTTGAACAAAGCCTTGCAACTCTGTTCCAACTGGATTGCAGTCTTGTCCCACGGCGCTCTCAGCTCCAGAGCGGGAGCGTCCACGCAGGCAGGTCCCTCTCCACGGGGTCTGAGACCACCTGCGCAGGCAGGGAGGATGAAGTGACCTGTTGGTCAAGGGGAAGTCTCAGGTTTGATGCTTCCCTCACACCCGCAGGGCCTTCCCTACGCGATGGGCAATATTCTCACGGCCGCCAAGGAACCCGGATCCCTGCTGCCTGCCAGCAGCTGTGCAGCCGCCATCACAGCAGAGGTTTGTGAAGTAGGGAAAAGAGAGGAGTTCAAGGGCTGATGGCCGGAGGAAGAAAACAAGCTGCAACAGCACCGTGTGCAGTCCAGGGCACCCAGCGGGTCTAGCTGCAGGCACGGCCTGGCCTGCTGGCGTGCAGTCCAGGGGGGTCCTCCTACAGGCACGGCCTGGCCTGCTGGTGTGCAGTCCAAGGGGGTCCTCCTACAGGCACGGCCTGGCCTGCTGGCGTGCAGTCCAAGGGGGTCCTCCTGCAGGCATGGCCTGGCCTGCTGGTCTGGTGCCATTCACAGCACTGAGGGGGGACCCTGTGCCCTGCCCATGATTCAGGGTGTTCACACTTAATCCTACACAGCCCTATGAAGAGCAGGCACTCAGCTGTGCGCAAAGGGCAAAATGGGACACACGCGTACCGGACAGAAACATGCCGGGGCTCGTAAAACATCTGTGGGAAACGTGCTGAAGCTGCTCCCTGTGGGCCGCTGGCCCTCCGGGCTGGGAGCTCAGCATTGCCTGCTGCTCCTCCCCTGGTTGGTTCCCTGCTGCCGCTGGCCTTCCTGCCCTGCCTAGGTAGATACCAATTCCCACGGAGAAGCCACCCACAACCCGTGTTCGGAGACCAGCGAGTCAAGGAGGAAGTGGCGACCTCAGATTCAGTTCACTTCCAACTTTCTGGGTGGTCACAGTTATGTGGCTATAACCGGGTCCCATTTTTAATGGGCATTCTAAGCCTTCAAAATTGGGGCTCAAATTGATGTCAGAACGCAAACAAGACCACAGAGGAATTTATTGTGGCTTAAAAACCTCCAACCAAAAGCAACACAGAAAACCCAAAGCAGATTTTCAATTCCTCCCCAAAAGAAATGTACATATACATATATATATACATATATATGTGTGTACATATTTAAAAATAATTGATTCTTAAAAATGCTTCAGCAGCAATAAAACATTTTTAAAAAGACAATTAAATAGTACACTTGGCAGACAAGAATGCCTTCAGAAAGCCTATTTGCTTTCCACCTAAATGTTCAAATCATTAAAAAGAAAATTGTATTTTATCAACACTTTAACATATCATTAAAAGTCTCCACTGTTTGACAGATGAAGATAAAAATACCCCAAAACTATAGATGAGCGATCAGGTCCCCAATGATTCCAAAACAATTACAGGATGCAAAGCAATCTAGTTAAATTTTATTCAAAAGCTTACTACACTGTGTTTTCTTTTATTTTTCTATCAAGAAACCCACGGGGCTTAAGCACAATTCATTATGTATGAGACCCCACTTGCGGCGCTTGACTGTTGATTAATACCAAAGTTTGCTGTATGTACACTTGCAACACTGGATGCATACAATATGCTAACTTATTCTTTCACTGAAACTAATTATTTACAAAAATGACTACTTGAGACTACAATTTATTAAATGCATGCATCCAGTCTCAATTTGGCCCCCAAAGACAGGTCTGGGATGAAGATCTTTTACTTGATGTGACAACTTCTGGAAACGCGGTTATTAATATTGCAAATGCGGCAAATAAAGAGTTCAAATAGCCTTATGTCTGTGTTGCCTGAGCCTCCCGCCGCCGAGCAGCACAAAGAGCCTGTTAACATCTCACGCTCCAGAGGCACCTCCTCTGCCCAGCTTTGTTTCGCTTCCTGTGAAGAAAATGCTCACACAGATACATCTGTAAAAATGTGAAACTTTTAAAGAGTCATTCTGTCAAGTCTGTAGGACTTGCATGAAGTGTGCGTGTCCCCAAAGGTGCTCAGGTAGCTACGCACGACCCCCGTTTCACAGGCCCCGGAAGAAGCAGTGCCGGTGTATGTGAAAGACGTCAGGGCTTCACTGCTGGACTTGGATTGCAAACAGGACAACTGCTAGTCACCCACGTGAGCTTTCCAAGCTCGCCCTACACGCACGAGACCCTCAGCGGAGCACCTGCTAGCAGCATCCTCCATAGGTGGTCACTCCCCGCTCGGCCAAACTGCTCACTCTTCCAGTTCCACCCTTCCATAGCAACCCATAGCTCAGACCCAGCCTGCCTCGTCAGGGGTGGGTGTCACAGCAGGCCACAGGCAGAGAGGGGGGCAGGGGGTACTCAAGCGCCTTCCTCCACTGGCATAGTCAAGGAAGATCAAGGTATGTGTCCGGAGCACGCGAGCAGGCCCACTGCTGGGTGTCACTGCAGGCTGCTCAGCTTCCTGGGAGAAGAGTGGTGTCCTGTGGGTTGGGGGATGGCAGTTCTTAAAGGGCTGTTTCTACCAACAAGTGAGTGTCAACAGGGCACACAGGCGCAGGAGACCAGCTCAGGGCACAGTCAGGAGCAGTGTAAGCCAGGCCATCTATGACCCGGGTCAGCCAGGGAAACGACAAGTGTCTCTAAAGACCCCACAGGTGAGCAGCCTCTCGGGGTCACCCCCACTGCACCACGCAGCCTGGCCCACCCCTGGCCGCCCTCACGGCCCCTTGCTTGGTTCTGAATGGCACACGTCCACATAGCACTTGGGTTGCCTCTGGAATACTGACCCTGGGAATCTGTGTCTTTTCTGCTTTTGTTACATTCTGGAAGCTTCTAGGAAGAGATCTGGTACATCAGGCACTCAGGCTCCCGGATGACGGCCCATTAGCTACACTCAATTCCCCAGGGACCTGTCCATATGCCATTCTTCCGCCAAGGCAACGTCCAGGTCCAGGATGACCCATGGTCAGGGCCCAGAGTGATCATGGCCACAGCACAGCTCTGAGTGGCTTTGAAAGCTGGCCTGTGGTGCTGTGCGGGGGCAGGTGGGGATGGGGGGCCCCCCAGGAAGGCTGCTCCCACAAGGGCTTGGGATGAATAATACAGCTACAGAACCAGCCCCAGGGCTATCCCAGCCCCAGGCCCTCGCCTGGGGTCTCTCTGGGGCGACCCACCTGCCCCACGGGACACACAAGTGACGAGATGCAGGCACTACAGCGGCTAGGTCGGCTCTTGCATCGAAAAGCACCTGCATTTCAGATTCCATTTTTCCAATGAATAATTTGCTGAAAACCATTCCCTGGGGGAACAAAACCCGACAAAGAGTTTCTAAACGGTGGAAGCCACATTTTTCTGCCTTTTCGGATTTTGTAGCAGACTAAGTTCGTGCAAGCCCAGGGAAGGGCCATCACTCCCAATTTTGCTCCCTGTGGTAGGAGTCCACGGTCAGAAGCTGCAGAGGGTCCTTACAGGCAGCAGTCGTCTGCACAGTGAGATGAACCAAAGCAAAGGCCAACCCTGGGACCTGAGCGTCACCCCAACGTGCCAAGGCCGCTCTGGTACCCTTGCAGGTGTCTCATGAGCCTGGGTGGGGGTCGCCAGTGGAAGAGCAGGACCTGTTGGGCCTGGAGGGAGACCCCCAAACCGCAGACCCTAGCAACTCACTGGGGCAAAACCATGCTATACAGGAGATGGAATTACCCCTGTGAAGCAGAGCATGCAAAGGTGTGGGGAGCCCACGCAGGGAGTCCCAGGATGGGATGGTCGGGATTGTCCCATCATCACCCTTCTGCCCCTGGGCAGGCACTGAGACCCCAGACCTGTGCCCTGTTGAAGGAATGGGCTTGCGCTTTCAATAAGCAATGCCCCCAAGCACACACAAGATAAGATCACCCTGTGGGTGCCCGTAGGGCCTGATGCAGTCCTGCCCGACAGCAAAAAGCACGCATGCGCACACAGCTGCGGGCCAACCTTGTCACAGCACCACCCCGAACAGCCGTCTGCAGCTCAGCAAGCACAGAGAGCATCTCTTCAATCTCGGAACAGGGACTGAGGATGCGACAAGGGCATGGCCTCCTTGGACCTGCATTCCCGGCTCAGGGGTAACAGCTTTCACGCTCCGTCTTAGAAGCTGATGTGCACAGCTGCACGGGAGACGGTCCCCAAGTCAGAGAAGCATGGCTCCACCCACAGGGCCGCAGTGCTCCCTGGGAATGACTTAGAAGAGCCTGCGTTCTCCTGGGGATCGCTTTGCCTGGAACATGTTAGCGGGGCAGTAGAATGAACTGCTGCATCTCACATCGCACAAGTATACTGGATGCATGGTTGGGGCCAAAAAATCTTCAGCAACTATTAAATGGACAGTTAATGTAATTGTATTTTAAAACACTGAGGTCATATTTAATTTTGAATCGAAACTCTTAAAATGCACGTTCTGGCAAGGATATAGAGTAATAAAACCATGTTAGCTGCACAAAAACCCCTAAAATTCCCATTATTAAAATAAATCTCTTTTTCCAGAGTGCTCATATTTGCAAGAAGTAGATTACAAGAAGCAGAAAACATTTGCACTTTTTCAGCAAGCGCTGTCACTGGCATTGAAAGCCTGGATTCTGCACCGGCGGGGTGACATCACCGTGTAGGGCAGGGCCCACCCTCCCCAAGGCCCCGCACTGGCTGCCCTCCCGGGTCCTCCTTCCCCGGCGCGGGCGGGGAGGGCACGCGGAGTTCAGCAGCACCCCTACCTCTTCCAAGCAAGACCCCAGTCATGTTTGAAGGCAGCAAGTGCAAGAGAAGCGGGGTGGCGGGGGGTGGGATGCATGGAGGGGCTCCAGGCCACGAGGATGAGTGGGCAGTGAGAAGAGGGATCTTCTGAATGCCTTCAGCCTTCTGGGACGTGGCTGCACTCAGGCGGGGTGGTCTGGGCACGGCTGACGGGAAGAGAGCCATGGAGCTCCCCGGCAAAACTGCACACCCCAGGGCGGTGGTGGTGTGACCCCCGGGCAGAGCCCATGGGAGAGAGTGGTACCCAGGGAGCTGACCGATTTTCCTTCTCGGTCACATCTGGCACCGAACCCCCTGCCCAGGCATCCTCTGGGCCACACTGGAGCTCCCCTGGGACATGCCAGCAGGCTGAGGAATGGTGAACGCTTTCAGGAGCCTCCCCTCTCGTGGGGTCCTGGCCCCGGATCTCCAGCACAGTTCCTGATAGGACAGAGCAAAGGGTGTGGTCCGCAGGCCCCAGAGGCTCAATGTGTGACCTTGCTGGGTTGGACTCCAGTCTCAGGGGGTCTTCAGGAAGGAGATGGGTTCTCACACAGTCAAGAAAAATCCCAGGTGGGGAGACATCAGGAAGGACAGCCCCAGGCGACCACGGCAACACAGCGGCACTCCAGCTCCGTGCTAGAGTGGCTCTTCGACGGTGAATACTCACACCGTGGCAGGAGCCCGGGGTGCCACACTCAGCCCGAAAGCTCAAGGCTCAGGCAGATGTCCCCTGGCCTGCGGTCGCCGGTCCGCCCACGCGACAGCTCATCATGTCAGTGATTATTGTTCTGTGGTAAGTATACATTTTGTGAGTTGTTAGTGAGTGTAAAATTCAAATGAGGGAAGGTGGGTACACATGGACACACTGAGATGCTGAGGACTCACGATCAACAGCGAGCCAACAGGCACTGCCGCCTTCTCGCCCTCAAGCTGAAATTCTCAGTGTTTCCCCCAAACTCCACGGGCAGTCTCCAAAGGGCACTACTGGTCTTGACTCTAACTGCCTAAGATGCATGCAAACAAATGCATGTTAGAAACAACCCATGCTCTAGATGGGACGTCTCCCATGGGCGTCTTCGCTTCGATCAAAACTTGGAAGAACTTGGGGTTGATCCTCTGAGCAGTGTCCCAGCTCCAGGTTCCACCAAGTGCAAGACTCGATAGACACCTCTGGGCTCCTGGCAGTGTCAACGGCACAGACTTATTGGCTTGAACACCTCACCATCTAGTGTGCACAACTGATCAAGCTAATTCAGACTGAGCCAATCTCTGCCACCCTGCTGGGCATCATTGCATCGGTCTGGCACGGTGATTTCCAGGGCCCCAGGATCTGCAATGCCATGCAGCCACACAGACAGCCCTGAGCCATTGTGTAGGTCTCAGCCAAGCCGAGCACAGGCTGATCAACAGCAAAGGAGGGACTACGCTGAGCTCTTGCAGCACAAGTGGCCTTTTGCCTGGGAGCCGAGAACCTTCCGAACGGCTGCTGTAACCATGCAGCGCAACAGCCCGCTGGATAGCAAGAGGGTGTGCACGCTCGGGGCAACCAAGGGCCCTGCCTGTCCCCAGGACTGAAGACAGACCTCCACAGTATAGCAGCTCTGTCTTCCTCCTGGGCCGCGCACACTCCACATTCAACAGTCGCTGTGTTCCTGCTTGTTAACGACAAATGCTGGCTCTAAATTCCAGGAATCCAGCCAGAAACTGGGGCGGCCATGGGGCTGGAAGGCATGAGAATGCTTGGAAAAGCCAAAGGTTTTCCTACTCCTCACCCCGAGCAGCTTCTTAACGGCACGGGGGATGTAAAACACTTTTGCAGCAACAGGCACCATTCTGGCTTGATACTAAGAAACAAGGGCTCAAGAGAGAATGAAGGCTTTTCTAGAAAAAAACGAAGCAGTCAGTCCTGCAGACCCCTTGGCGTGTTCCTAGGCCGCAAGGGGCAACACGCCCTCTCTCATGGGCAGGGGTTTCCTTCCGCGTTCCACAGGGTGGCCACGCACATGGCTCTATTTCTCCGCTCAGAACATGGCTGAGGACCCAGCACGGGTGACCGCACCAATTGAGAGGGGATGGCAGGTGCATCCTCAGGCCAGTCCTGAGATCCGAGGAACTGACTCAGGTCAGGCCCTGGGCAATGCTGCTGGCTCAGCAACACACTGTTAACACACCTGCACTCTCCTGGAGACCCTACAGCCAGCCTCTTGGGGCTCCCCTCCTGTGCTTCTCCCTTACAGCCAGCCTCTTGGGGCTCCCCTCCTGTGCTTCCCCTGCAAACCTTGGCTGAGATGGGCCTTGTCCACGTGACCTCACCAAGCCAGCGTGCAGGAGTCTCCAGCCACAACAGCAGCCTCATTTTGTGATGGGCAGGGTTGTCCTCCTTCTGACTCCAGCTGACCTACGTTGCCGGTGGGTTAGAAGCCATTTGCACATTCTTGTTTTTGAATAACCGAATTAAACAAAATATTTTTTTTTTGATTTATCTGAAAGCCAGAGAGCGCTGAGTGGCTGCAATGGCTAGCACTGAACCAGGATCTCCCTCATGGGTATCAGAGGCCCACACACTCGGGCCATCTTCTGCTGCTCCTCTCAGTTTAGCAGGCAGCTGAACTGGAAGTGGAGCAGCCGGGACATGAACCAGTGCCCACATGGACTGCCGGCAGCACAGGCAGCAGCTTTGCTTATGATGCCACATCAACTCCCTGACTACTCAATCTATTAACAAATGTATAAACTACTGCATTTTAATTTTTTATTTTGGGGCCATTATGACTTACTTGGCTAATCGTCCATCTGCAAATGCCAGCATCCCATACAGGCAGTGGTTTGTGTCCCGGCTGCTCCTGCTTGTGGCCTGGGAAAGCAGCAGGGGAAGGCCCAAAGCCTTGGGACCCTGCAACCACATGGAAGACCTGGAAGAGGCTCCTGAGCGGCTCCTGGCTTCAGATCGGCTCAGCTGCAGCCATTGCTCATTTGGGAAGTGAACCAGCAGTTGGAAGGTCTATCTCTTTGCCTCTCCTTCTCTTTGTAAATCTGCCTTTCCTATAAAAAATAAATCTCTAACAATGTGTCATTTGGCTTCGCTAGCAGCCTGTGTCTCCTCAAGTCTGTTTCCGTCGCTTTGGACATGAAGTCTGAGGAGCTGCCAATCTTCTCAGAAGAGGTGTAAACAAACTTACGCAGCCAGAGCAGTGATTCGCTTTATAATTGGCAGTAAAACGTAGCAAAGAGCTGGGGGAGGGCTGCAGCTCAGCGCCTCTGCCACTGTCAAAGGCAAACAGGAGATGTACGGGCTCATCCTCCAAACGAGCCAATCAGGAAACACACACAGGAGCTCCTCATTCACCTGCTGAGAACACAGGCAGACTCTACAGAGCCAGGCCGAGCTGGACAGCGCCTCCTGGGGGAAGGCTCCCGCGGACAGCCTGCTGACTGGTCGGGAAGGCTGGCCGACACAAGCCCGCGCCTGCAGGGTCTGCAGCAGGGTTCTGGTCACCGGATCCAGCCGAATCTCATGGGAGCTGCTGACCCTCACGGAGCCTGACCTGGAGTCACGTGGCCTACGGGAAGTCAGCAGCGTCTCTCACCTGACCTCTTCAGCCCATCACCTGTGTGCAAGTTAGCTGGTCAATGACACCACCTGTCATCCTCACAGAATGTACTGGAAACTTTCCTGTGAAGCCAGTCCCACAAGATCTTCCAAGAGAGGCCGAAGCTCTTCCCCCAAAAAACTTGGCACCTCCTTGGGTCTGCTGTGGCAGCTGGCTTCAAGGCAGGCATCCAGCTCCTGCAATGACCTCTGACCTCTGGGAGCCATGCTGGGGGCTCCTGGGGGCTTGCGCTATGAACCACAATTCCCACACATGTAGCCAAGAATGCCAATGGTTCCTGGCACTCAGGCTGGACTGCACATTTCCTTTTGGCTGCTGACGGGGCCTTATGACTGTGGCAAGCCCATCTCCTGTGGACACACCCAAATTACACGTGCCTCTTCCAGATTCCAAGGGCTTCATGTTAACTGTTGGTTTTTCTCCTTGGAAGCTGTCAGTAGCAGTTGGCACTGCGTAGTTAGCCAGCTGTCTATAGCCACACATCTCGTAGGATGCTTCCTGCGAGAAATTATGAGATGTGAAGTTGCACAGCAAAGACGTCCTTCAAGGGGCGTGCTGTGTCGGGAGCAGGGAATCAGATTCGTAGAAACACAATGCTGGCCTTGCTCACCTCCAACATTCCAACATTTTTCCTGCGGCCTGAGACTTTCTGGGCGCCAACCTGACCCAGCCCTGTCCCACACACAAACAGCAAGCGGGCTCCATCCCCACTAAGCCCTCCGCATCAAGCCAGGCTACAGCGAGGCTCTGTAATGCCTGATGTATATACCCACACACAACTCCAACCCCCAGCACGGCATTGAAGATGGGGGCAGGCAGGGGTGGGGTGGGCCAGCACCCACTTTTCTTCCTCACGCAGTGAAGTGGCTTCGATGGTTGCCACTAACACCGAGGGGTTTATTAATAGGCAAAAATTAATTGTATGTAGACTGAATTAATGAGATGGAAAAACATGCATATTTCAGCGAATGCAGAGGGGACCAGCCTCTGCTGCGTGCCCGCAATGAAGTGCCTGGGCCGGGGGACACGGCACAGAGCAGCCACCAGCATGTTGGGGTCCTTTTGTGATCATGGGGGCTGGAGGTACTGTTAAAAAAATACACTGCAGAATGTAAACATGAGGCGAGTGTTGTGAGCACAAAGCTGACCCCTGGCGCGTCTCCTGCACGCTGCCATCCGCAGATTTATAAATAAATGATTAGATGTGAACTCTCTAGAGGATTTTCCTTTTCCACAGCAATTACAGGACCAGATTATTGCCATTCAGGTGGGGCTTCTGTGAAAGTTCCTTGACTGGCAGGAGTCACTCGGTGCTGTCCACCCGTCTTAGTCCCGTTGACAGGGAGCCCGACGTGCGTGCGCGCACCGTGGCCGCTTTGCTGAGCTGAGTCGACACGCACAGGGTGAACACGCTCCTGACTCCAGCTCTGTGACCGTCAGCAGCGGGCTGGGCGGAGGCAGCGTGCGTGTCAGGAGGAATCCTCCACTTCCCACGTACACACTCTCGCCCTGGACACTGCTGCTCTGGCCAACCCTCACTGGACAGCATCAAGGTCAGCCCAGGCATCGCCTCTCTGTCACAGCGCTGCGGGCCCCTTTCACGACAGCCACACTGCCCCAAGACTGGAAACCCTGCTTTCCAGATCCACCTGAGCCAAGTCAGAGCCGTGCGCGGCTTGCTGCCTTGCCTGGTCCGCAGGAGGAGGGCATGCTCAATCACTTCCCGAGTCCCACATGGCTCTGGCAACAGCCCGAGTGGCAGTGGGGCCGTGTTTTAGCCAGGTGCTGTTTGCACAAACACATTCAAGTGCTGCTTTTCCCATGACACAAACACATAAGCATTTAAAAATAAAACTGCATTCCATGGTTAGACTCACGCCTACAACGTTGGGCAGGACCCACAACCCCCATCTGTGAGACACCTGCCCTTATCCCCAGTCCATTGGTCTCCCATCCACCAGTGCACACTGGAAATCCTATCTCAGTGCTGGGTTAGTACTGTGCTATTGACATTGTCCAAGTGACGTCACCACACATTGGTGGTTTCATGGCTTTCCCTCTATTTATTATATACAGAAGAGAATTCCATGCGACGGACAGATTGCTGTGCTGCCAACTGGGGTCTTTACCAAGAAAGCCATTGTGCAGCTTCCATGCTGGCTCTTGTTTCCTTTTGTCTGTGACCCAAGACCAGTGGGGCAGGTGTTGTGCTTGCTCAGATCTGCCCTGGCAGTGGGCGCAGGTCTGAGCCACGCATCTGCGTCCCACCGAGTTATATGTCAGGTGCGTGGATTCAGATGGGGCAGGCTCAGCTCGTGCCATTCCTGGGTGCCACCAGTTCACTCACACGGCCCCTCAGGTGAAGTGGAGTGACCTGACACCCCCATGCACCAGGAGTAGCCTGATGGAGTGCTGAGGGCCAGTGACTCTGTGGGGGCACGTGAAGGTGGGGGGTGCTGCACAGAGGGGTGCACAGAGGGGTGGGGAAAGAAGAGCAAGTGCTGAAGCCTGTGGGGGTGCTTCACATTCGGGGTGTACGCCCTAAGTTCCTGATGCACACCAGAGGCCCCTGATGGAGGAGAGGCGTGTCACCTGTGGGCATGCAGCCCCAAACCATGCCGAAGAGCTAGCTGTTCCCTGGGGACAGTCTCCCAAGTGAGGGGGGCACACTGCAGGAAGGCCAGACTGGAGCTGTCGCCAACAACTGCACCTCACATCACAGACGCTGCTGTCTTGGCACTGCCAGTGTTCTCAGAACACACAGATGCCCAGGGGAGAGGAGCGGGCAGTCCCACCACCGCAGGAGGATACACACGTGTGCCTGGGACACTCAGGCCGCAGGGCTCTGCCAGGGGTGGGACCAACATCCGCCCAAGCCTGAAACCAGCTTTGGCCTCAGGGTTCCAACTGTGGGCTGGAGCTGAGGACATGCAGCCGTGTCCTGGGGAGAGTCAGGGCACCTGTTACAGCACTCCGGCAGGACGAGCAGCCCTGCAGAGCTGGCTCCTGCATCTCTGGGTCCAGCAGGACAAGACTGGAATGCAGACACTTGGGACACAAAATACATCCGTGTCGTCCGTGCTTTCTCCACCACTGGAACAAGCAGCCACAACACGAGCAGCCAGTTCCGGACCTGGGAAACGCTTCCTCCTGCCCCAGGCTGGCCTGTCCACGCTGCTGGACTCTGATTCAGTGGTTGCGACTTCCCCAGCTCGTACGGTCCAGCAGGCTTAATGGAAACTTGCAGGAAGTCTCCAAGCATACAGTTAAGAAAAGCCTCCTCTGTGCACTCGGCAGCAAGGAGTAGCTGTCAAGAATCCATCAGGGACAAACGAGAAGTGGATGGGGTCCTCGCGAGGCCGGCCTTGGCTGCTACTGAACTGCTCCCGGCCTGGGCCTGCTGCGCCTCCTGTCTGCGTTCTAAATCAAAGCACGAGATGAGGACCAGAACAGCGAGCACAAGGACCTGTTCAGTCACAGTAATTCGGGGAAATTACCTTTAATTTTGTGACGTCTCTATATTCTCATGAAGCACGCAGGAGTCCTCTCTCTAACTATAAAAATGACATGTGGCCCCATGCACACGGCACTTCTGACTGTAATTCGCACGGGAAGGCATTAGGTGGGGCTTCCAGGGTGTTTTTTTCTCGTTTGAACAGCATCAAGCTAATGTAGGATGGCTATTAAAGGCCTCAAAGCACCCATGTGGAAAAAACAATCATTCATTAGAGGATGAGCGTGGAGCTTCTGTCTGCTGGCCATGCTCCTGAACAGAAACCCGCACTGGTCCCCGCCATCAGCGGCTGTGGAGGAGACAGCCTGGGCCTGCAACGCTCGGCTCGCGGCAGACGCCCCTGGCGAGACCTTGCTAACCTTCTTAATTGCCCACTGACATTCCTCAACACGCTCTACTGGCTCCTAACCCCACACAGGCCGTTCACACTTGTTGGGACAAAGAAAACAATTTGTTGGCCAATCAACACCTGGAGAATGCTGGTCACATTCGTTCTTGGGACCGGCCCCTGCAGCCTGAATGGTGTGGCAGAGCAGAGGTCGGCTCCAGCCCTCTGGTTTTGGAAATCTCACAGCACACAGGCACATCCCAGCACTGGGTAGGAGCCACATCACGGTGTGACATCTGACCAGTCTTCTACCTGAACTACTGCTTGCAAGAGCTTAAGACCCAGCCTTGTCCTTCACAGCCCCCACCACCTTTCTTCTGAGAATGCTGTGTTTCTTTTGGGGGGAACTCCTACGTCCATTACGGCCTAGGTCTACAAGGTGCACAGTAGGTCTACAAGGTGCACAGGTGATGTGGCCAACCTAACACAGGTGTCAGTGGCTGGTGTGGAATTCACCCCCGCGTGCAGGGTCTGACCCGTTTATTACACACAGGGTAGGGTGCTGGCATCTCCACCCAGAAGAATCCTGCTTTCCAGAGAAAAGGCTTGTTTGGGAAGCAACCACCCCCTTCTCATGCCTGAGGCCACTAGGGGTGGCAGAGGTGACTCCACAGTACTCACAAGTGTCACCTGTGGCCAAAAGGCACAAGCCACCACTGCTTGCCTGCTGCGGCTCACGTCCACTCTGCCTCCGCCAGGCCGCAGCTCTCGCAGCCCAGGAGGCCAGGCCCCAGCCCGCAGCCCAGGAGGCCAGGCCCCAGCCCGCAGCCCAGGAGGCCAGGCCAGGCCAGGCCCCAGCCCGCAGCCCAGGAGGCCAGGCCCCAGCCCGCAGCCCAGGAGGCCAGGCCACAGCACCCGCAGCCCAGGAGGCCAGGCCCCAGCCCGCAGCCCAGGAGGCCAGGCCACAGCACCCGCAGCCCAGGAGGCCAGGCCCCAGCCCGCAGCCCAGGAGGCCAGGCCGCAGCCTGCAGGAAGTGCCTTCTGAGCGCCACTCTGCAGGCTCCTGCTCCCGGGAATTGACGCCAGGAAACAAAGGGTTCCCGCCAGCAGTCTCCTCCGAGCGCTGTGAGGCGGCACTACATTATTCCAGGTCTCTAAAATGGTCACCCCAAGCCCTTTCCCCCTCCACTCAGAATTAAAAATAATAGCTTTCCACACAGCGCTATCGATGTGTTCTCCGCTCAAGCCTCTTCCTTTGGATTTTATGCCCAGGCACCCCGAGAGGAGCCGTTTCCTGGTGATAACGGACGGGGACGCTGGGCAGGCCTCCGTGTTCTCGCAGTCGTGGTATTCACAACCTGTCAAGGCAGCTTTATGGCCTCACCTCCAGCTGCTGTAATTCCAGTAATGACCTGCAGACACCCAAAGAATTGCGATTTACTGCTGCTCTTCCTGGGGCTGGCTCCCTTGGCTGCATCCCCGCACAGAAGGGCCCGTGCAGCCAGCGGCAGGGGAGACGTCCCAGGGGCCAGCCTGCCCATTGCCGTCCCTCTGCCCGGCTCCCTGGCACATCCCTGCAGCCAGTCATGGAGGAGATGGCCCGAAGCATCTGGCCCATTGCTCCGTCCACCTGGCTGCACTTCCACCTACTCGGGCCTCTGCTGCTCCTGCAGGCCACACAATGCACTAGCCAGGGCAAGCCACTTGGTGGGGTCAGGCCTGACCTTGAGACCAGCCATTAGGCGGGGGCACAGGGGAACTGCAGCTTACATGCAGGGAGGTGGGAACCCAGGGCCTGTGTCTTGGTATGCCTGTCTCTGTCAGACCCGAGCTGCTTTCAGCATTGTGTCCGGGCTTTGCCATCAGAGACACAGAGATGAGGGAGGCACAGCTGTGACAGCCAGTGCAGAGGCCAGCAGCAAAGGCGGCCACAGCTGACATCCAGTCATCCCAGGAACCAAGAGTACCCAAGGTGTGAGCTGGCATGGACCAACCTGGGCCACACAGAAGGAAAATGGCACGGCAGTAAAGGCAATTACCAAAAGCAATCAATGACAATGACAAGACATGAAGCAAGCACTACAAAGGTGAAAATGAACATGTGTGCTCAGAACTTGTTATTCCATCAGCTTTCAGGTAAGTCACTTCCTCGTGGTCTGTGACACGCAAGGCCTGGTGTCTCCCCAGGACCCTGAGGGATGCCCACCCATCCTGACCACAGGGCCTCAGACACCTGCTACTGACCACTGACCCTGGCCGCAGCTCTGGGATCCCAACTTCGCATGTGTTTAAGTTACCACTCAACCTTTCTGAGGTAAGGGCGTTGGGAGCTCCAATTAATAACCGCATTTCCCTTCGTTTTTACAAGAAAATGTACACTTGAAGCCCAGTTCTGTGGTCTTTCATGCTCCCAAGATGCACCTTCCGTGTTTCAGAAGCGAGGTCACTTCCCTGCCACACGCTGCAGGCACATGTTGGCTTGTGGCATTACCAACAGACCCCTGGTGAGGTAGAAAGCTTTTTTTTGTTCTTAAAGATTTCTTGTTCTTTTAGAATTAGCTTATCTACTTGAAGGGCTTTAATAAACAAGTACCCATTTTCTGTTTAACAAAATGCAATGCGCACCACTTGACGCGGTCCAGGCACTTGCGTGTGCAGCTAGCTGCTGGTGCCAGGCACTGTGGCAGTGAGCTTCCCAGAGGGGCACTAAGGCAAGGCCTCTCACAGAAGAACACTTTGGACATGAGAGGGGCCCTCTGTCTCCCCTCCAGGTACCCTCGAGGGTCCCAGCTGTCGGGCTCTGCTGCTCTGTGTTGACGTCCTTCAAAAAGAAATTTTGACAGGTGCAGACAGCGACCTCAGCCAGCCTGCTTTTCATGGACTCGGTGCACATCTGCAGGTGGAACACAGAGCACAGGACCCCATGGGGGCGGCAGCAGCACAAGGAGAGGGGACGGGGCAGGCAGGCGAAAGGACGGCACTCAGCATGGATGGCACCCGTGGCCACACACCCTCTGCGAAGCCCGGCCCACAGGGTGGTGACCATACGCCTGCTGAGTCGGTCTCATGCCTGCTGAGTCGGCGTGGCTCATAAGGCTGCTCCCGAGGGTGTGTGCACAGAGCACCTTGCAGAGGCTGTGGCTGAGCAGGAGCCACCCTAAAGTTCTCCAGGTCTGGGTTCTGGGGAAGGTGCCTGCTGGGTGTTGTCGTGAGCAGGTGGTGCTGGCCATGGCTGTGGACCCTTGCTCTCCCGCAGCCAGCCTCCATAGCCACCCACTCGCTCAGCACATCCAGCCTTCCTTCACCACAACAGAATCCAGAGGAGAGACAGACAGGGATGGAAGCAGGAGGCTAAGGAGATGAGACATCTGCCAGAAGCATCAACAGAGCAACAAGAGGGCTGACTGTGGAAAGACACGCAGCTGCAGACTACAGATCTCCACGATTTCAAAGCCTACAGCCGGTCAAGGCTCAACCCAGGGCCTGGCGTTGTGGCATGGTGAGTCAAGTTACCATCATGTTGGCATCACACACGGGCACTGCTTCTTGTCTCAGCTGTTCCACTTCTGATCTGCCTCCCTGCTAATGGCTTCAGTAAGTAGTGGAAGGCAGCCCGAGGGCTTGGGCCCCTGCACCCGCATGGGAGCCCTGGAAGAAGGTCTGGACTTTGACCTGGCCTAAACCTGACTGTTGTGGCTATCTGGAAAGTGAACCATCAGATAGAAGATCTCTCTCTCTCTCTCTCTCTCTCTCTCTCTCTCTCTGTCTATCTCTGATTTTCAAATAAATAAATCTTAAAAAATGGGAATTCAGAGGAAAAGCACAACTTGGCAGCAAGCAGACTGACAGCAGACAGTCCTGACCATGATGCCAGGAGCCCAAGGGAGATGGCCCCATGTCTCTGGAAGGAACGAATGGGCTGCCAAGCTGGCACGACAGAGCCGACGGCTGTCAAGCTCACCAGCGCTACCCAGGAACAACTACTGACAAATAAAGACAACGTACCAGTTGGAAGAATTTACCCCACACGGGAGAGTGCCCCAAATAGCAGGGGTGTGCTGGCGAATGTTCAACAGGCGTTCCAAACACAGCGTGCCACAGACAGGTCTGAAAATCACTCTAACGTTGCCATTTATAGAGTACAGAGTGTGTCAATTCAACGCATCCATTCCACGGGTGACGGCCGGGTCCAGGTGGCTAGCAACTCCTTTTCCCAACAGATGTTTTAAACGCGTGTGATACTGCAGTACATCTGGACACAACTCCTTTTACCTGCTGTACTCTGCCCAGCCCCCAGCCTGCCCGACCGTTGACCCCATCCATCCCCATTCAGACCAAGAACACAGGTGAGACCCCCAGCCTGCCCCGCCCGCTGACCCCATCTGTCCCCATTCAGACCAGCAGGTCCACAGGTAAGAACACGGGTGGGACCCCCAGCCTGCCCCGACCGCTGACCCCATCTGTCCCCATTCAGACCAGCAGGTCCACAGGTAAGAACACAGGGGCTCTGAGTCTTCCTGACACACATCACCCAACCTGATACCCTACAATGCCATCCATCTCACACCAGAGGTGCCATCCTCAGCTCTGGCTGTAGAATGGTGCATCGCACACATGAACCACACAGTTTTTAGGTGTTTGCCGACAGGCACCTAGCCGATTCTGAGTCCTGGCCACTGTGACTAGCACAGCCGGAGCTGAGGGCAGGCGTCACTCTGACGGCTTCCTCGCCTTTGGAGAGCTGGGTCATAGGCATACCCACTTCCACTGGCTGAGGAACATCCCCCTACTCCCCATAGAGCCCGTGCTCATTGAAAACCCCGTGATGGCACACTGGGAGTCCCCTCACCACACCCTGGCCAGCACCTGCTCCCAGCACTCCCGCTGGGCTGGCACTTCCTACTGCAACATTCCTAAATATGGATGCATAGAGACATGCATTTTGAAAGAAATAAATCCTAGTAACAGATGATTTACCAAAAGAATATATATACACTACTCTTTATTGTAAAACCTGTCTAGTTGCTTATGCTATTTGTCAAACTCTCACACTGTGGTGACAGTTGCACATGCATGCTAAGTTAACAAGACAAAGGGGAAATTGCTCAAGAGGGCCAAGCCACACCCTTGGCCACAGAACAAGTGGCTCCTTCACTGAGTCATTTAAGAGCCTTCATGGTGGGAAAAATCCCTAAATTCCTTGGACTCATCTAAAGGCAGCCTCAGGCCTGGGGTTTGACCCAGTGATTAAGCTGGTTAAGAAAACTGGCGTACTGGAGAGCATGCGTTCAAATCCCCCTTCTGCTTGGCACTCACTGGCAGGGGCCCGAGGCTCGCGCCCAGGGTTGGGTTCTAGGCTGAGTTCCTGGCTCCCAGCTCAGTTGCTACAACCAACTGGGGTGAGGGCGAGAGCTGAACAAGAGGATGGGAGCTGTCAGTCAATTACATTTGCTTTTAATTTTATTTTATTTTTATTGGAAAGGCAGATATACAGAGAGATGGAAATATAGAGAAAGATCTTCTGTCCACTGGTTCACTCCCCAAGTAGCTACAATGGCCAGACCTGGGCCAACCCAAAACCAGGAGCCAGAAGCTTCTTCTGGGTCTCCCATGTGGGTCCAGGGTTCCAAGGTTTGGGGCCATCCTCCATTGCTTTTCCAGGCCACAAGTACGGAGCTGAATGGGAAATGGAATAGCTGGGCATGAAGAGGCAACCATATGGGATCTCGGCAGATACAAGGTGAGGATTTAGCCACAAGGCCAGGCCCCACAATAATTTTTTTTGTTTGTTTTTAAAGTGTGAAGGCTATAAATGACATTCAATATTAATATGCATATCAATTTGCTTTTTATCACATTCATTCTCAATATTTTCATTTATTTTCACTTGTTTAAAATGGCAGAGAGACACAAAGTACAATTGTTTGAAGAGCATTTGTATAACTAATATTTTTCTTCAATTTTTCCTACACGTTTGGAAGCTCATAAAGTGGCAGAAAGGACCCACATCCAGAATTCTTATAAATGTCAGTAGGCGACGGGAAACTGCACGAGTCTCCTACAGGTACTTCACAAAAGCTCCAGAGCGCATGGCAAAGAACCACTAGGACACATGCACACTGAGCCATGACGGGACACTGAACCACGACGGGACACACACACACACACTGAGCCACGATGGGACACACGCAGACACTGAGCCACGACAGGACACACGCACACACTGAGCCACAATGGGACACACGCACACACTGAGCCACGACGGGACACACGCACACACTGAGCCACGACGGGACACACACACACTGAGCCACGACAGGACACATGTACACACTGAGCCACGATGGGACACACGCACACACTGAGCCACGATGGGACACACACACACTGAGCCACGACGGGACACGCACACACTGAGCCACTACGGGACACACGCACACTGAGCCACGACGGGACACGCATACACTGAACCACGACGGGACACACACACACACACTGAGCCACGATGGGACACACACACACTGAGCCACGATGGGACACACACAGACACTGAGCCACGACGGGACACACGCAGACACTGATGGGACACACACAGACACTGAGCCACGACGGGACACACGCACTGAGCCACGACGGGACACACACAGACACTGAGCCACGATGGGACACACACAGACACTGAGCCACGACGGGACACACAGACACTGAGCCACGACGGAACACACACACAGACACTGAGCCACGACGGGACACATGCACACTGAGCCACGATGGGACACACGCACACACTGAACCATGACGGGACACACACAGACACTGAGCCACGACGGGACACACGCACACTGAGCCACGACGGGACACGCACACACTGAGCCACGACGGGACACACACAGACACTGAGCCACGACGGGACATACACGCAGACACTGAGCCACGACGGGACACACACAGACACTGAGCCACGACGGGACACACGCACACTGAGCCACGACGGGACACGCACACACTGAGCCACGACGGGACACACACACACAAATACAAGAGTGACCCACATTAAGCAAACTCCAACACTAAATACTGGAGCATCTGGAAACCTTCAACTGCTGACTGGTATTA
Organism: Ochotona curzoniae; assembly: GCF_017591425.1. Classification (NCBI taxonomy): domain Eukaryota; kingdom Metazoa; phylum Chordata; class Mammalia; order Lagomorpha; family Ochotonidae; genus Ochotona; species Ochotona curzoniae. The sequence goes on from NW_024466512.1 coordinate 1,497,437, forward strand.
AGCTCATTTAACCCCTGTGGACCCACAGGTGTGACCTGCTGGGGATGACTGTGCATTCCCGGGCCAGCACTGCAGAACGAGAACAGAGAGAGGCCTACACATTATCCCAGGGCATCTCTGCCCTCAGCTGAAAGTCCATCAGGAGACACACAGCCCAAGGCCACGTGACGGGCAGCTCGCCACAGCCATGGGCATGCTGACTGGGCAAGTCCAACAGATCAAGCACAGGAACGAGGCCTGAAGTGAGGGTGCTATTTAGCATCCAGAATATAGACTGAGCAGCATCTCTTAGCTGAAAACTCAAAATCCTCGACATTTTCCAGCACGCAAATCATCCTGGATTTTGGATTTTCAAATTAGACACACTATACTGATGACATTTCTGCAAATATTGTCAAATTTGAAAACCCAGGTAATATGAAAAAGTCTCTAGAGGGTTGCATGCTTCAACTACGAGGGAAAGTAGAGATCAATAAACAGACAGCAGAGCAAGGCTCACAATGCAGAAGTGGAAACAGGAGGAGCTCAAGGCAATGCTGAGGGCTGCCTGGAGGAGGAGCACGGGGCAGTGCTGAGGGCTGCCTGGAGGAGGAGCACGGGGCAGTGCTGAGGGCTGCCTGGAGGAGGAGCACGGGGCAGTGCTGAGGGCTGCCTGGAGGAGGAGCACGGGGCAGTGCTGAGGGCTGCCTGCGTTGGCTTCTGTGTGCACTGGTCCTCAGCAGTGTCGCTGCTAAGAGCAATCTCATTCCCCAGGCCACTCGGATGCAGTGCCAGAGTCTGCGATGTTTTTGCAATCTTTATCAACTGCAAGCGTTTGTCAGGCAACTTTGAACAATGCAATGGTTTTCAGTAACTCATAAATGTTCCTCAGCTCTGGAAGCCGAGCCAAGAACTTTCAGCAACTGTTTATTAATGTTTAATAACCAGCCATCAAGGGGTAGGCACACAGACATCCGAACAGCTTGTGCGGACAAATGCCAACGATGGGGTCACTGCTCTCGGCATGGCTGCTGAGATGCCAGCCCAGGCGAGACAGGAGGGGAGACGGTAAAACTGCTTCTCGGTGCAACAGATGCAAAACAGGACTCGTAGGTAGGTTGGAGAAACATGAAAGAGAATTGATATTAGAACTAAAGCAAGAATTCTGCGTCTTTCCCTGTGTCAAGAGCAAGCGGCTCCCTGGTCTGGGTCCAGGCTGCCCTGGTTCCGATCCAACGGCCTGATGGTGCATAAGAAAGGGGTGGAAGATGGCCCAAGCGCCCGGGACCTCAGCCGGGCCTGGCTGCTGTGGCCAGCTAAGGGGTGACCAGCAGACGGTCTCTCCCTCCCTCCATCTCTGCCTTTCAAATGGCTGTATAATCTGTCTTTTTTAAAGCATAAGCAATAGCTTCAACGAGGTAAAAAGAACTCATTCATGAGATAAACATTAAAAATACATGTGACTAAACATTGGGTCCCATAAAAGTTTTATGAATAAAAGTTGAAAGGACATTTAAAAAAATCCTGAAAAAGTGAAGAAAACACAGCAATTTCCTGGAAAGAAAAAAATACCCAGAAGTTAGAAATTTTCTCAAGGCTAACAGAGGTTTACTGTGATTCAGAATTACAGAGTGGATGTCCTCCAGATCCGAACACAACTGGGTGATCAGGAAGCGTGGGCAGAGCAGTGGCCTGGGCTCACTGGGCGCGGAACCAGTGCCAGCCTCGGCGATGTGGGGGCCTCGCAGCAGGTGCGCTGTCCCCCCGCTGCCCCAGATTGCCATTCCCGTGTGAACAATCTGTGTTGATCTCAGGGACCACGTTTAACGCCCCCCCTTATGGCACCAGGTCTCGGCTGAGACTGAATGCCCACCCCGACTCTGCCCATTGTCCCAGCCCCCCCTCCCTTGCCAGCAGATTCTCCTCTGCCTCCCTCAAGTCCTTGGTCTTCCGTGACATGAGCATCTTTGAAAGGATGACTAATGCTGGCAGTCAGTTACGGAGGGAGAGCAAGGTCCGACATGTCAGCTGCCATTTCACCGCAGAAGCACGTGACGGCAGCTCTGGGCCAGTGAAAGCAGGAGCCAGGAGTTCATCCGGCTCACCCCGGGGGCCAGGGCCGGGGTAGTTGGTCCATTTTCTGCTGTTCCTCTCATTACTGAGCAGAATCTGAAGAGGAGGAGCTGGGGACTTGAACCGGTGCCCTTGTGAGACGCCGGCACTGTAGGCAGCAGCTTTATCCACCATACTACACGGTTGACATTCACACTTGTCAAGGATGTCGGTTACACAAAGTAAAATTCACTGCTCCCTCTAGACTTCTTTTGAGTTGGGACAAATGTCTAGAGCCGTCTGACACTCTGTCACACAGGATGTGTCCCCAGGATGCAGCCGGGGGGCCTGCACAGCCAGCCTCTTCTACCCGACCCCCGGGGTGGCAGCAGGCTGAGCTGCACAGGTGAGGGCACTCCGGTCTCTGGGTCTGGTGCTGCAGCCCCGTCTGGACACTGTGTGTCCCTTTATGCTCTTCCTGGGTGGCACACACTGGCCAGGGTTTTGAGAGATTCTGAGTAAAGCTGCGTGCGTGTGTGCGTGCGTGCGTGTGTGTGTGTGTGTGTGTGTGTGAACAGAGCTGGAGTTTCCATCATGCTTGGCTAGATGCTCAGGTGTCAACTGCCATAGGGAAGGTTAAAGGTATGTTTGCAACTTTATTATAGAAGCAACCCAACATGCAGTGACTCAGAGTGCCCCAGTCCAGCTGTCAACAGCGTGCCAGTTGCTCCTTTCTGGGTGGTATACCATCTTGCTTCATTTTCATTCGACGGAGGCCAAGACAAGAACATTTTCATTCTTATGTATTTTTTGAGTGCTTCACCCATTTTCAAAACACACTTCTCCTGACACTAATCCTCCTCCCGGGGTGTCCCTATCTCCCTGGGCTCTGGGGTGTCTCCCTTGCCTCAGGCCCAGACTCTGCCACTTCTCCAACATGCACAAGATCCTTCCCACAGTGAACAGTGCTGGGGAGCGGGGGCGGGGAGGCCGGGCCACTGGACTTTGCCCCCAGACCTTCTTGGCAGTGGGGGTGGGGGCGGGAGGCCGGGGCCACTGGACTCCTGTCCCCAGGCCTTCTTGACAGATGCAGTGCGCAGATGTGCGCTGGTCTGGACATGACGTCACATTGGCGGCACCAACTCCATTCCGACCACTGACTCCTGCCCAGCTCAGCCCACTCTGCCCTGGTGCCTCCTCTCCCACAGCGAGAGTCCTTGTGCCCCAAAGGAGCATGGCATTCAGCCAGTGGCACCACAGACCTTGCGGAGAGCAGACAGCTTGTGCCTATATTGCTGATACCATCAGGGTACAGTGCTGGCTCCTTCCCCTTTGCAGGACTCTGATCGTCATCTGCAAATAGTCAGTGGACTCTAACACCAACCACCCTGCGTCCCTCGGCACGAGCCTGCCGACATTCCATGCCTCACGAGGGGTCAGAATCTAACATGAAAATTTCCGTTTTTATTTCACGCACCCTCTTTAACAGGTTTAGGTTTCAATGTTACACTGGCTTCACAAAAATATGCTAATTTTCCCTTCCTATCTTATGCTTTAAACAATTAGCTCAGCATTAACAGTATCTATGCAAAAGGTTTAATAGAACTCCCCTGTGACCGCGGCCAGACCCGATCCTGTTCTGGAAGGTAGCTATTGAAAACCTGGAAATTGGTTTATTTAAGCTTTCTATCTCTATTGGGGTTAATTTTAGTAGAACTGATTTTTCCTAATTATGCACTTTAAATATGTTTTCATATTTATTTGCAAATTAGTCTCTTGTGCTTCACAGTAACTTGCGCACCAACGCTCCTGCGCTGCCCTTGCTTTGAACGCTTGTGCTGCTCCGCTGTTTATGTTTTTCTTGAATAAAGTAGCTAATGACTTGATATTCTGCTTTTCTTCTTGATGAACCTGAGCTTTGATTTACTGATTTAATAAATGCCCCCTTTCCTTCCCCACTTCATTAGGTTCTGGTTTACTTTGCTTCCTTGTTTTTCTTTTTTTTTTTTCCCCTCTCCTTTATTTTTCCTAGTTTACTGACTTTGGTGTTAATTTATTTTTCTTTTTTTGATAAAAAACTCTCCTCTAATCATTGCATTAACTATGCCTTTGATATGCAGAGTTCTTAATATCATTTTACAGGGATGCTGTAATATTGGTTTTACTTAAAGTTTAACCCAAGAAGCTTTTTAAAAGACCTAATTTGCTTATTTATTTCAAAGGCAGAGTTACAGAGAGAAAGAAGGATGGAGAGAGGGGCAAGGGAATAAAGGGAAATGGAGAGAGAGAAAGGGAGGGAGGAGGTGGGAGGGAGGGAGGATAAGAGAGGGAGGGAGGGAGAGGCAGAAAGGAGGTCTTCCACCTGTTGGTTCACTCCCCAAATGGTCACAACGGCTGAGGCGGACCACCTGAAGCCAGCAGCCCAGAACTCTGTCCAGGTGCCTCGTGTGGGTTCAGGGCCTGCGTACTCGGGCCATCCTCTGCTGGGCTCCCAGGCATGTGGAGCAGAGCCAGAGCAGCCAGGGCTCCGAGGGCCCTCAGATGGGATGCTGCTCTGCTGGTGGCGGCTTCCTCCCAGGGGTCTGAGTAGAACTTCATGGGGGTAGCTTCTTGGGTTTTTGCTCATTTTGAATTTTACTGCATTTTAATCAGAAGAAGTTGTGACAGTTTTATAAAACTTTTTTTTTTGTCGTCTGATTTTGGATAAGCTTTCATAACTGGTTCGCCTACTCACGTTTCAGGAAAAATGCATTCTCTTCTCAAGGTAGCAGTTTTAATTATGTGGGAACTACGAAACACCGATAGGAAATGCACATTATGAAAAAGTTATGCATGGACTTCAAAACTTTCTTTATGAAAGCAAACACCTGAATTTCGTTTCTCATGAACTGAGTTTACTGCCAGACAGGCTGTGGGGCTCAGATGTGTCACTTCTTTGCTTGTGCTGGAACAGTGTGGACCGCTCAACAGCTCTGTGCTTGCCATCTGCTCCCTCTGGATGCACCCACTGTGCTTCACATGCTGTGACGAGTTCTATACTGCTGTCTTCCTGTGAACGCGTTTCAGCCCTGGGGGCCACAGTTCCCTCTCGAGACGTACATTACCCCGATGGGCATTGGCCTCACCCTGGGGCAGCACCTGCCTACTTCTCCCTGCCTACTGTGCCTGCTGGGTACCCTCATTCCTTTCCTCACACGTGATGCTCACCTGGGAAGACCACAGCCCTATCTCCCTGTCTTCCAGGTTGGCCTGGCATCTCCATTTGGCCAGGCGAATCCTGCCCCTTGGCAGTCCCAGTAGGACCTGGATTGGCCACATGAATTTATGCTGTAAGTCTCCCCACGCTGAGGATGCTTTGTCGCTTTTCTTTTAGGTTCTTTAATATTTGTGAAACAGAACTTCTGCTGTCATGGTTACTGTTTGGTTTTTATCTGTTACACTGGCTGTAATCTTCACTGACCAATGTGTTGCCGTGTATCTGGGTTCCCCGGGGGCTCCAGATGCAGGTTGGCAGGGATGGCTGGACTCTTCCCTACCTTGTGTTCAACCCATGCTGGCTCCGCAGACTTCCTCACCATTCCCCAGCAACAGCCCAGGATCTTACTGGTCACTTCAGCATCTTTCAAGTCACGTCACTGCGACTGTTGAGTCCTATTTCCATGCTATTCATCTTCCTGCGTCCCCACCCCCAGGGGGAGTTTAGAAAGCAACATGGAACATGACGCATCCTTCTGCTTAGGGACCTGTGCCTATAGGTATTTATGAGCTTATGTCACAATGCTCTCTACATGCAGGATAAAAACTTCAACTGAGCAGTAAATACCTCACTGGCGGATCCTTCAAAATAAATCTCGTCTCATTGAAGAGAGTGAACGCAGAACGGCATGGGACTTCGTGGTCACTGGTAAGGAGTGGGATCAGGAATAAGCAAGAGGGCGGGACGGAACCAGGGCAGCAGATGCTGAAGCCGGGAGAAGGCGGCTGACCAATCCGCGCCGTCCACTGGGGAGATGCCGCTTCCTGCTGGCGTAACAACTGTGCACAGCACCCCTCAGATGCTTTGGGCAAGGAGGGTCATGCTGCCATGAGAAAGACAATGGAGAGCATGGGGGCAGGGAGGCAAAAGGGGACAGGGTGGGGAGTATCATTATGCTGTTAAAATTGTCCTGTGTGAAACACAGGGAATTCATCCTGTTTGCATGAACAAACAAATTTTTAACAACAGCAACAGGGAGGCCAGCTCCCTGGCCACCATTTACTCAGCAGAGAGGGGCTTCCAGAACAGAGAGCATGACAGGGAAAGAGCGGGGCCCACAGTGGTGACAAAAAAGGCACCCTTGCCACTACCGAGGACAAAACGTCCCCAAGGGATTGCAGCCGCAGCCTGGAGGGACAGCCCTTGGGGTCAGGGTTAGTTACCCCAGGGAAGGGAGGGGCAGATCATGGACTGGAGAACAGAGGCAAAAGTGGCTCTTAAGACATTCAACAGGTACCAGGCTCCAGTGAGCCAATCAGGTTAAGGAAAGATGACAAAAAGCCATGGCGGTCCACCAATCAAGTGACATTCCGTCACATTCCGTGGCATTCCAATCAAGTTAAGGGATGATGGCACAAACTGTGGCATTCTGCCCCAATCAGGTTAAAGCACTGTGACATGGAACTGTGATTTCCACCAATCAGGCTAAGAGACGATGACACAGAACAGTGACTTCCACCAATTAGGTTAAGGGATGGTGACATGGAACCGTGACTTCCACCAATCAGGTCAAGTTGGGACAATGACATTCTACTCTCTCTCCTGAGCCAAGATTTCTTCCAGAACTTGGCAAGTCCCTGCCGAGCTCCAGCGGACCCTGGGTGTGTGGGAATCTCGCTGATTTTAACAGGAGTAACATGTCCCTTTGAGGAAGTCTTTCAAAATCAGGGGTTAACTTCCTCCTGCATCAGGAACAAGCCAGTACTGGAAAGACCAGGATTCACAGAAGCTGGGCGGGGAGCTATGAGCAGGTCTTTACGGAAACAGCACGCTCAGGGCAGGAATGGCACCTGCTAGCTTGGTGTGCTCTGTGATTCTGAGGTGACAGATCCCTGCCCTGCCCCCAACCCTGCCAAGTATGTGCTCAACATTCTCTGGCAGTTTCATGAGCTACTGCTTGTCAGTAAGTAGCCTGCCACTCACGGGCAATCGCATCTCACTGGGAGGCTGCAGTGATCAACGCCACATACAAACGGGCAGTTGCTCAGGTCTGTTACGGCCATGGTCACTGCAGCCGGCCAGTCCTGAGAGTTCCTGGGAGGGCCTGGGGCCGCTGTCCCGCAGGCATGGGCAGCCCACGTGCACCTGGCGCCCCTGCACACAGAGCTGACAGTGCTGCGACAGAGCTGTTCTGGTGAACAGGCGTGCAGGCTCACCACAAGGTGACGGCTACTTAGCGGCAGCGGAACGGGCAGCGGAGCCATGGGCACCTGTGCTGCTAGCCTGGGAGGACCCACACCACCTTCCACCCCAGACCAAGCAGACACTGGCCAGGGCAGGAGCTCACTCTCCAGGGCCATTCTCCAGCATGTGGAGACACAGAGGCCCCGGGGCATGGACGCTGCCCCGCTCCCTGCCCAGCTCTGCAGCCTCTGCTCTCAGGCCCGCAGGCTGGCGTGGGGTGCACACAGTGGTCCTGGACCATGGACGCAGCCTCTGCTCTCAGGCCCGCAGGCTGGCATGGGGTGCACACAGAGGCCCTGGGGCATGGATGCTGCCCCGCTCCCTGCCCAGCTCTGCAGCCTCTGCTCTCAGGCCTGCAGGCTGGCATGGGGTGCACACAGTGGCCCTGGACCATGGACGCAGCCTCTGCTCTCAGGCCTGCAGGCTGGCGCGGGGTGCTCTGCACTCACTCCTTCCTCAGCTGCCCCTGGGCTCCCTCACCATGGCAGAGACAAGTCCTTCCCTTTGATCCCAGGAGGCCGGCAGGCGGGCGGCCGGCTCATCTTGCTGTCAGTCTTTGCTGTCCGTTCCGCTGGAACTCAACGTCTCCACCGTGGGCCTCCTGCCACAAGTCACCGTGGCTCCTCCTGGGCAGGGCTGACCGAGCCCAAGGCACCAGGGAGAAGCCGAGACCTACAGGCAGTGGGGCGGGGGACACACAGGACCCTCAGCAGCCCCGGCATCCAATGACCTGGAGACCGCCAACACTGTCTGGCCACTGACCTCAAGCTTTCCAGGTCCCGTGAGACCATCTAAGGGGCTGTCAGCTCTGTCTGGGGTCTGTGCAGTTCAGGAACTGGTCATGGGAATGCCTTGCCTCCCTTCAAGGAGCACACGCATTACATGGTGGAATTCACACGCGCTGGGGTGATGTGTTCTGATGGGTGGATGTCAGCATTAATCAAGCTGTAGTGCAGACAGACAGCAGCGGGACAAGCCCCAAACAGAGCCGGGGCGAACGTGTTCTCCAACACGCAGGCTTCTAGGAACGCTCTATGTGATGGGTGCTCTCCATATCAAATAGAATTATTATCACACAACTTCCCACGCTTGCGCACTGGCCGCGGCGGGCGACTTGCAGCCTGCAGCAGCTCCAGATGAAGTCGCGTACGAGGCGATCTGCTCGCCACAGCGAAACCGAACACTCTGCCTTTTACCTCGCCATCGAACATTTCTCGAAAATGCTTTTTAGGAAAAAAAAAAAAGAAAGGTTTTCTGAGAGTCAAATGACCTTTAAAAAATTCACTCACACTAGTTCTTTCATTAACTTATTAGTCACCTGGGACCAGCACACTACTTACTAATTAATGCACTGAAAACGCTATCTAAAGTCTGTTGTGGGTGTGAGGGGCCGAGCGCTGCAAGGCAGGTCGGCGGGAAGGGAGGTGCGCTCCGGGCGGGGAACTGGCGACACGCCACTTGACACGGTTTCCAGGGTTGCCTGCACACACTGTCCTGGATCCAGTCTCAGGGGAGGCTGCCTCGGAGACTCAAAGAACAAAGCAGTGTAGAGAAAACTCAGACAGCACGTGGAAGCCTGAGGTAGGGAGGTGCAGGAGGCAGGCCCAGGGGTGCCCAGGGTGCCCAGGGGCTCCCTTCAGCCCCTGGGCACCCCGTCCCGGAATGTGACCCACACAGGACACTGGGCGGGGAGCGGGACGCAGGATGCAGCCACGACGCTGTCAGAGAAAGCGCTGGCCCCCAGCTCCCAAGCCCAGGGTGGGCGGGAGTGAGGTAGGCGGGCTGGCACGGGTGTGGTGGACAGCCGCTCGCTGAGCTCTCCAGAGACCCCGGGGAACCGTCACTGTCCTGCCAGGTGCAGAGACAAAGGGCGGGACGGGCTGACAGCTGGACACCCGGGGCCGTGTGGCTGCAGCCAGCCAGGAAGGCAGACCTCGCAGACAATGCGCAGGCCTCAAACTCCGGAGAGAGGGGACTTAGTGGACACTGAGGGCTCCACCTCTGATGTTCCATATTCACTGGCTGGCAATGCCAGCAACCCACCCCCAGCCTTGGAAGCAGAAGGGGACTCAGCAGCCACAGCTCTGTCACACACACATATGGTGAGGCTGGGGCAGGATGTCCACTCTGCGGTGGCTTGAGGGCTGCAGGCGGCCTCGGGCACAGCCTGCACAGGTGCCCACCTTCCTCTTCCAGCTGGGCCATCCTGGATGAAATGACAGGCGTCACTTTCAAGAGGCACTGGCACCTCTGTGACACCTCCGGTTTGACTAAAGATAAAATCACAAACTTGTGCAAGGCTATGAGACCGGGCTTGTCCAGGCCACACGTGCTGGACAGCCGGGTGGCGACTCCTCACGCTGGGACAGCCAGCTGAAAGCTGCAGAGCCTGCCACCGCACAGAGCCTGCCGGCTCTGCCACATGGCCGTCCGCCATACCCACGCTCCTGTTCCTTGCAGAATTAACGTCACGATAGCAAGTTCGTTATACTACATAAGATCAAAAATGTCCCTCCACTGCAAGCCTTCACGGTGTGCACCTCTGCGTGGTCAGGACGCCAACGCAAGGGAAGCAGGGAGCCCGGCGAGCGAG